>NC_086451.1:250911963-250922129 GCF_028390025.1 Pseudophryne corroboree | reverse complement strand
TTGATGTGAGACAAAAGCCTTACTAAAGTCTAGATAGCTATAACTATGGCTCCACCGTTATCTATTACTTTAGTTACACAGTCAAAAAAGTCAATAAGGTTTGTTTGACATGATCTCCCCCCAGTGAATCTATGCAGTTTGGGATCCTGTAAATTTCTGGATTTGAGATAATCTACAACTCTTTATTTTATAGTGTTTCCATCAATTTTCCTACTACTGATATAAGGCTCACTTGTAAGGTAGTTGCTTGCCTCTTCCTAGTTTCCACTTTTGTGCAGTGGAACTACATATGCTCTTTTTCAATCTTCTGGAATTACCCCTGTAGCTTGTGACTAGTTGAACAATTCTGTTAATGGTGCTATCAGCACCCATTTAAGCTCTTTTAGTATCTTGGATGTATCCCATCGGGCCCCATTGATTTATCCACTTTCAGCTTTGAGAGTTCTGTTAGGACCTTCTCCTCTGTAGATGTACATTCATTTTTCTGAATATTCATGCAACTTAACTGTGGACCCTTCCCCTCTCTTTCAGTAATGAATACTGAGCAAAAATAATGATTAAGATGATCTGCTATTACATTGTCTCCCTCAACAAGACTCCCAGTTTCTGTCTTTAGTCTTATTATTCCACCTTTTGTTTTGCTCCTTTCGCTTATATATCTAAATAAAAAGTTTTGCCTCCTTTAATTTACTGACTGGGCTATTTTTCTCCTCAGCTTGTGCCTTTGCATATCTGATTACCTTCTTAGTCTCCTTCTATATAACAAGATATATCTCTTTGTCGTCATTATTTTGTGTTTGCTCATATTTCCTAAAAGCCATCTTTTTTTGCTTTCCCAATACCTGCTATTTCTTTTGCAAACCACACTGGTTTCCTTACCCTTTTGTTTTTCCTAACACTTTTGATACAAAGGTCTGTTGCCTTTAATATTGCACTTTTTAATATTTCCCACCTGCACTGCTTCCAAGTTCCTCCACTCTGCCAAAGAAGCGCATACATATTTTCCTATCCCTACAAAATCAGCTTTCCTAAAATCTAACACCTTTGTTTTTGTATGGGATGAGCCGGTCTCTGTCTTTATGCTTAACCATACTGCTTGATGATCACTGGATCCCAGGTTTTCACCCACTTTTACGTCAGATATTCTGTCTCCATTTGTAAGTATTAAGTCTAATATTGCATCTTTCCGAGTGGGCTCCCTCTCCTATTGGTTGAGGGATGCTCCCTGCAAGGAAGTCAAAATTGTCCCTACTTCTAGTGGAACTAGCATGGTTACCATTGTGAAATAAGCAGTGGCATCGTCAGTGGCATAAGTACCATTGTGACATCATCAATGACATAGGTAAAATTGTAACATCATCAGTGACATCAACAGTAACGTAGGTACTATTGGCAGAGCTTTCTCTGCAAGGGCAGATCGCTCAATGAATTGATTGACTGCAATGCCATAGCAATGGGTTTGAATCCTGTGTATTTCAGCTTCTTGAAATGTAATAAAGGACAGTGTGACTGAATAACAAAGAGCTATCAAATTTAGTTCATGAATTTTGTCTAGGAATTAGCAACAGAAGGGGTCAGGGTAGGGACAGAGGCGGTCAAGAGTTGCTGGGATTCAAAAAGGGGGGAAGCTGCAAGTGAAAGTAATTAAAACAGATAGTTGACAGGTGCTGCTAACAGTGCCCTCTACCCTGCAGCGCTACGTGCGGTGCCCTGCCCCCTCTGCACACACCTAGTTACGGCACTGACTATTGGACACCAGTAGTGACATCGTCAGTGACATCATCAGTGACATTGGTACCATTGCGACATAAGCAGTATCATATGTACTATTGTGTATCGTCAATTACATCATCAGTGACATAGTTGCTATTGAGACATCATCAGTGACATTATCATTAACATCATCAGTGACATGGGCACCTTTGTGATATCTTCAGTGACATAGGTATTATTGTGACATCATCAGTGACATCATCAGTAACATAAGTAACAATGTGACATCATCAGTGACATCATTACTGACATAGATATCATCAATGAAGTCATCTTGACATGGGTACCATTGGGAAAATATCAGGGACATCATCAGTCACATAGGTACCATTGTGACATCAGCAGTGACATCATCTATTACATGGGTAACATGATCAATGGGATTAGCAATGACATAAGCATTGTTAGGACATCATCTGTGACATCATCAGTGACATAGGTACCATTGTGACATCATCAGTGACATAGTTGCTATTGTGACATCAACAGTAACAAATGAACCTTTGTTACATATTCAGTTACATCTTCAGTGACATAGGTACTATAGTGACATTAAAAGGACAAGAAAAGAAAATGGAAGATTCCCTTGCACTGGCGCTATGATCAGCGGCCCTAGGTATTTATCTCCCAAAGATGTCACCAAACACCTAAAAAATACAATATACAATACAAGTGGGGGATATACAACCCTGGGCGCTTTAAAAGTTCATATGTATAAGAATACGTTCCTTCTCTTTATTATTGGGTGTCTTCGTGCTTCTCTCTTATTCCACTCTGCGCTTGATTCCACTCAAAGTGATGCGGTATGTAGTCAGAGTTTTGAATGAGAAGAAAGAGAAAAAGATATATAGTGTAATACAGTCTTTATGTAGACTTCTATATATATAAAACAGGGGGGTTTATAGATGGAGCGTACCACACTCACTATGGACACATGGGTCAAGCTTGTAAAGGTATCTTTAACCAAAGGAAGGTAGGCGTACCCCACTCACACTGTCACTGGAGATTATGAAGCGCATCAAGGTATCTTTCACGTTTGTCCCCTTATATCTCCTCCGGTTATCCCAGTTTCAATATAACTCATTCATAGGGAAAAAATAAAAAATATCCAATGTGTAGTATCATCAAACATCTACCGATTTCTAGAATAATGTTTTTTCAAGAAACTATGCGTACTTTAATCAGATTTTATTCCACCACTGTGTGACAGTAGTGGCAAACGTACCCGACTTACTATAAATCGGAAAAAACCAAGCACATCAAGGTATCTTTAAAATTCTTTGAATTATGATCACAATCTGCGTACCCCAACTCACAGTGTTATTTCTGTTATAAGCACATCAAGGTATCTTTTCCCTCAGTAACCTTCACCCGAAAGGTTCCTCCACGATTTTTTTCTCCAGGGAAATATTATATCCACCAATCGAGTGTAAAATAACAGAATTTTATTATACAAAAAGTCCCAAAGTCTTGGAGGATCCAACAATTTAAGACACAGGGTACAGTCCAAACGGCTCGACAGGTAAAAAAATTACCATAAAAATACACCAAAGTTAAAATGAATAAAAAAAAAAAAAAAGTAAAAATTACCACACACACCCCGGCTGATCTCTGGGATAATTAGAAAGCAAAACTTGTAATCAAAAATTACCTTCCTTCCAGAGTCAGCAATGTGTGTTTGGATGGTGTGGGAAAAAGCTGGCTGTTCACACTCCTTCTGTCGTCAATGCATTTCGGTCACCAACTGACCTTTATCAAGACATAGGTGGAGTTTGAAACACCCAGTATTTAAACTATGAACAGCCAATCATCATACACAGGAAATTACCTCATATTGTCGCAATGGGCACCAGGTTCGCTCCAAGTTATGCCAACCTCTTTTTGGGGTTGTGGGATCTTAACACCATCTGGGCTAACAATCCCCTTGGAGCGAGCCTGGTGTCCTACGCAAGGTACATAGATGACATATTTTTTGTATGGAGGGGTGGAAGAGAAATGCTCGAATCTTTCTGTAAGTCACTTAACGAGAATAATAAAGGTATAGTACTAACTTGTGACATACAGGAGACTGAGATTAACTTCCTTGACGTTACAATATATGTGGAGGAAGGGAATATCCAGTTTAAAAATTATACCAAACCAACGGATTCTGGGGGTTATATTCCACCTTCCAGTTCAGAGATCAGCTGGGGTGTGTGTGGTAACTTTTACTTTTTATTTTTTTTTTTTATTCATTTTAACGTTTGCCACTACTGTCACACAGTGGTGGAATAAAATCTGATTAAAGTACGCATAGTTTCTTGAAAAAACATTATTCTAGAAATCGGTAGATGTTTGATGATACTACACATTGGATATTTTTTATTTTTTCCCTATGAATGAGTTCAATATTGAAACTGGGATAACCGGAGGAGATATAAGGGGACAAACGTGAAAGATACCTTGATGCGCTTCATAATCTCCAGTGACAGTGTGAGTGGGGTACGCCTACCTTCCTTTGGTTAAAGATACCTTTACAAGCTTGACCCATGTGTCCATAGTGAGTGTGGTACGCTCCATCTATAAACCCCCCTGTTTTATATATATAGAAGTCTGCATAAAGACTGTATTACACTATATATCTTTTTCTCTTTCTTCTCATTCAAAACTCTGACTACATACCGCATCACTTTGAGTGGAATCAAGCGCAGAGTGGAATAAGAGAGAAGTACGAAGACACCCAATAATAAAGAGAAGGAACGTATTCTTATACATATGAACTTTTAAAGCGCCCAGGGATGTATATCCCCACTTGTATTGTATACTATAGTGACATTATCAATGACATAATCAGTGATATATGTACCATTTTTACATAATCAGTGACTTAATTAGTGACATAGGTTTCATTGTGACATCAACAGTGGTATTATTAGTGAAATAGGTACCATTGTTACATTATCAGTGACATAAGTACAATTGTGACATCATCAGCGACATTACCAGCGACATAGAATGATTTCCAGCTGTGTTTCCACATCCATTTGGCTTGAAAATGTTAGCTCCTTGTTATATCACAGGTACATATTTAAAAATGCTAATTGAACACACTTTTAAATGTATATCAAACAAAGTTGGGAAGTCAACTGGTTTAGCAAGGTAAAAATCCTTGCGTAACTCCCTCCTAATTTTGGATTACCGCAGGCATGCGCGCACCCAGTAGCCGCAGTATCCAATTTAAAATAAGTGGTCGTGGGGTTTTCAGCCCTGGAACCTCTGCAGTAAACGGAGGCGTGTTGTGATGTTTGATACCAGGCTGCGATGTGGTCACAGCGCTGCAATCGCAAAGCTGCTGAGAGCAATCCATACTGACTGAGGGCCAAGTGCCACTTATACACGTTACACCACAACACAACAACATATACATGTAATCCCCACAGTAGAGCCCCTTTTACACATTATGCCATGTTAGAGATCCTTATAGACATTTCCTGCCCCTAGAACCACCACTGACTGGAATAGTTTATAAATATTATTCAGATAGGGCTCTAGATAAACTACTCATTTATTAATGGCATAACTCTTGACATGAACACTGACACGCATAAATTGTATAGGGGCACACTGAGAAAGGGTGATTAATAGTGTTGAAAGTAGTGGAGACGCAAAGGAGGATGAGTATGGAAATGTAACTTTTAGACATTACGGTAAGTAGATCATACAGTAGATCTCTTATGTGAGTACAGTCTCAGTGGAACATTAGGAGCCAAAACCTGATTAGAGAGAGTCAACAATGGAGTGTGAGGAGAGAAAGTGAAGTATGGGGTTGTACAAAAATCACTGAAGTAGTTCCTACGCAAAGGAAAGGTAATACATAGTCTGAGTCAAGATATGGTGCAGGGGTAGGGAACACAGTGTAAGGTGAGACTGAAGCTCAGCTGGTTGCGGTTTGAAAGAAACTAGAGATGAAGTATAAATGGAGAGGACAAGGTCAGGGAGTAAAAATAACAGTTTGGAGTTCCAAAGAAGAGAAAAAGAGTGATAGGAGTATGTGCAGTATGGAGAAAGTAGAATGCTTAGTCCACCACCTTGTCTACTTGCATGTTTGAGTGTGTGGCTGAGGGTATAGTACCCATCGCAGTGAGCTGCAGGGGATGCAGTGTGCGTGGCAGTATGCCTGGTTTCAATCAAATAATAGAATCTGCAAAAGATTTCTAGAAACAGCTTATGTAGCCCTACTTATGGTCACTCTTATCTTCCATGGGGATCTTTAGTATTAGGTACTACCATGGCTAAAAGCATGGAGCCCATAGGGATGTGCATAGGGGGTTCCTGGTGTGCACAGGCACCCCCTAATGTCCGGCCCCCACCTTGCATGCCGATCGATTCTCCCTGCGCCCGGCCATTCTAAATTTGGTGTCAGCCACCAGCCAATCAGAGCTCGCGGACTAGCCATGGCAGCTCTTGATTGGCTGCCGTACCGCAAGCTCTGATAGGCTGACAGTTGGCATCATGTTGCGCTCTCCTCCCCTCATACAGGACAAGCAGCAGCAAGCCAGCAGCGGTGGTAAGCACTACTGGGGAGATTATCTATATCTGGCACCTCTGGGGGGGATTATTTGTATTTTGCACCTCTGGGGGGGGATTATCTGTATCTGGCACCTCTGGATGGGGGATTATCAGTATCTGGCACCTCTGGGGGGGATTATCTGTATCTGGCACCTCTGGAGGGGGGACTGTCTGTATCTGGCACCTCTGGGGGGAATTATCTGTATCTGGCACCTCTGGGGGGATTATATGCATCTGGCACTGCAGGGAGTATTATCTGTATCTGGCACTGCTGGCGGCATAATGTGTGGCATAATGTGAAATCATACTGTGTGGCGTAATGTGAATTTTGGCTCATACTGTGTGGGGTCATTTGAATTTCGGCTCATACTGTGTGGGGTAATGTGAATTTTGGCTCATACTGTGTGGGGTAATGTGAATTTCAGCTCATACTGTGTGGGGTAATTCTGAATTGCGGCTCATGCTGTGTGGCGTAATGTGATTTTGGCTCATACTGTGTAGGGTAATGTGAATTTCGGCTCATACTCTGTTGGGTAATGTGAATTTTGGCTCACACTGTGTGGCATAATGTGAATTGCGGCTTATTCTCTGTGGCATAATGTGAATTTCGTCTCGCACTGTGTGGCATAATGTGAATAAGGGACACTACTGTCAGTAGCTGGTGAGCATGGGGACAAATGCTGGTGTCCTGTAAAGGTGGGGTCTGATGGCATAGAAAGAGACAGATTTGGCTCTAAATTTTAAACTTTACTTC
This sequence comes from Pseudophryne corroboree, assembly GCF_028390025.1. Taxonomy (NCBI): domain Eukaryota; kingdom Metazoa; phylum Chordata; class Amphibia; order Anura; family Myobatrachidae; genus Pseudophryne; species Pseudophryne corroboree. The sequence continues at coordinate 250,915,054 of NC_086451.1, read as the reverse complement.
TGTTATATTAAAACTCAAATGTTCGGACCCCCTAACTCTCCCTTACTTTTCAGAGTGGCCCACTCAAAATCAGGGTGTAGATGCTGGGGGGTGCAAGGGGGCAGTGGCGTAACTACTGCCCCCGCAGTCCTCGCGGTGGCTTGGGGGCGAGGGGCTGCGGGGGCGCCACTGACTTTGCACAGATTGACATGCGGACGAGCGTCCGCATGTCAATCTGCGGTCTCCCTCCCTGCTGTAAGGACTTGGAGGGACACGGAGCGCATAACGCGTCTCTCCTGTGTCCCTCCTGGCTCTCCCCCGGCCGGTCTAATAAAGGAAGTGCCGTTCGTGAGCTCTGATTGGCACTTCCTTTATTAGACCGGCCGGGGGAGAGCCAGGAGAGATGCGCTATGCGCTCCGTGTCCCTCCAACACAAAGGTGCGGGGGGGGGGGGGAAGCAGGCACCTGGCACTGGGGGCATATACCTGGCACTGGGGGCATATACCTGGCACTGTGGGGGAAGATCTGGCACTGGGGGCATATACCTGGCACTGGGGGCATATACCTGGCACTGTGGGGGTAGATCTGGCACTGGGGGCATATACCTGGCACTGGAGGCATATACCTGGCACTGTGGGGGTAGATCTGGCACTGGGAGCATATACCTGGCACTGTGGGCATATACCTGGCACTGGGGGCATATACCTGGCACTGTGGGTGCAGATCTGGCACTGGGGGCATATACCTGGCACTGGGGGCATATACCTGGCACTGTGGGGGAAGATCTGGCACTGGGGGCATATACCTGGCACTGTGGGGGTAGATATGGCACTGGGGGCATATACCTGGCACTGGGGGCATATACCTGGCACTGTGGGGGAAGATCTGGCACTGGGGACATATACCTGGCACTGGGGGCATATATCTGGTACTGTGGGGAAGATCTGGCACTGGGGGCATATACCTGGCACTGGGGGGCATATACCTGGCACTGTGGGGGTAGATCTGGCACTGGGGGGCATATACCTGGCACTGTGGGCATATACCTGGCACTGTGGGGGAAGATCTGGCACTAAGGGCATATACCTGGCACTGGGGGCATATACCTGGCACTGTGGGGAAGATCTGGCCCTGGGGGCATATACCTGGCACTGTGGGGGAATATCTGGCACTGGGGGCATATACTTAGCACTGTGGGGGAATATCTGGCACTGGGGGCATATACTTAGCACTGTGGGGGAATATCTGGCACTGGGGGCATATACCTGGCACTGGGGGGGAATATTTGGCACTGGGGGGGAGCAGGCACTGAGGGGGCATATGTGGCACTGTGGGGGAAGATCTGGCACTGGGGGCATATACCTGGCACTGGGGGCATATACCTGGCACTGGGGGAAGATCTGGCACTGGGGGCATAAACCTGGCACTGGGGGCATATACCTGGCACTGTGGGGGAAGATCTGGCACTGGGGGCATATACCTGGCACTGGGGGCATATACCTGACACTGTGGGGGAAGATCTGGCACTGGGGGCATATACCTGGCACTGTGCGGGAATATCTGGCACTGGGGGCATATACCTGGCACTGGGGGCATATACCTGGCACTGTGGGGGAAGATCTGGCACTGGGGGCATATATCTGGCACTGGGGGCATATACCTGGCACTGTGGGGGAAGATCTGGCACTGGGGGCATATATCTGGCACTGGGGGCATATACTTAGCACTGTGGGGGAATATCAGGCACTGGGGGCATATACCTGGCACTGGGGGGGAATATTTGGCACTGGGGGGGAGCAGGCACTGAGGGGGCATATGTGGCACTATGGGGGAAGATCTGGCACTGGGGGCATATACCTGGCACTGGGGGCATATACCTGGCACTGGGGGAAGATCTGGCACTGGGGGCATAAACCTGGCACTGGGGGCATATACCTGGCACTGTGGCGGAAGATCTGGCACTGGGGGCATATACCTGGCACTGGGGGCATATACCTGGCACTGTGGGGGAAGATCTGGCACTGGGGGCATATACCTGGCACTGTGGGGGAATATCTGGCACTGGGGGCATATACCTGGCACTGGGGGCATATACCTGGCACTGTGGGGGAAGATCTGGCACTGGGGGCATATACCTGGCACTGGGGGCATATTCCTGGCACTGTGGGGGTAGATCTGGCACTGGGGGCATATACCTGGCACTGGGGGCATATACCTGGCACTGTGGGGGTAGATCTGGCACTGGGGGCATATACCTGGCACTGGGGGCATATACCTGGCACTGTGGGCATATACCTGGCACTGGGGGCATATACCTGGCACTGTGGGAGCAGATCTGGCACTGGGGGCATATACCTGGCACTGGGGGCATATACCTGGCACTGTGGGGGAAGATCTGGCACTGGGGGCATATACCTGGCACTGGGGGCATATACCTGGCACTGTGGGGGTAGATCTGGCACTGGGGGCATATACCTGCACTGGGGGCATATACCTGGCACTGTGGGGGAAGATCTGGCACTGGGGGCATATACCTGGCACTGGGGGCATATACCTGGCACTGTAGGGGAAGATCTGGCACTGGGGGCATATACCTGGCACTGGGGGCATATACCTGGCACTATGGGGGTAGATCTGGCACTGGGGGCATATACCTGGCACTGGGGGCATATACCTGGCACTGTGGGGGAAGATCTGGCACTGGGGGCATATACCTGGCACTGGGGGCATATACCTGGCACTGTGGGGGAAGATCTGGCACTGGGGGCATATACCTGGCACTGTGGGGGAATATCTGGCACAGGGGGCATATACCTGGCACTGTGGGGGAGCAGGCACTGAGGGGGCATACCTGGCACTGTGGGGGAAGATCTGGCACTGGGGGCATATACCTGGCACTGTGGGGGAATATCTGGCACAGGGGGCATATACCTGGCACTGGGGGTAGCAGGCACTGAGGGGGCATATGTGGCACTGGGGGAGGGGTATATTTGGCACTGGGGGCATGTACCTGGCACTGGGGGCATATACCTGGCACTGTGGGGGAATATCTGGCACTGGGGGCATATGTGGCACTGGGAGCACAGCACTAGCAACAAGCACTACCCCCTAG
>NC_086451.1:250636963-250906963 GCF_028390025.1 Pseudophryne corroboree | reverse complement strand
TTGAATTATTTCAACAGAAATGCGGACAACTGGTGTCAAGCCATATGTTGCCTTTGTCAAGCTGTAATAAGTAGTGGTAAGGACGTTAACCACCTAGGAGCATCCTCCCTTATACGTCACCTGGAGCGCATTAATCAGATGTCATTAACAAGTTAAAAAACTTTGGGTGACAGCGGAAGCAGTCCACTGACAACTAAATCCCTTCTTCCTCTTGTACCCAAGCACCTAGTGCAAACCACACCACCAACTACCTCAGTGTCATTTTCCTCCTTAGACAGGAACGCCAATAGTCCTGCAGGCCATGTCACTGGCAAGTCTGATGAGTCCTCTCCTGACTGGGATTACTCCGATGGATCCTTCAGTGTAACGCCTTCTGCTGCTGGCGCTGCTGTTGTTGCTGCTGGGAGTCGATCATCATCCCAGAGGGGAAGTCGGAAGACCACTTGTACTACTTCCAGTAAGCAATTGACTGTCCAACAGTCCTTTGCGAGGAAGATGAAATACCACAGCAGTCATCCTGTTGCAAAGCGGATAACTCAGGCCTTGGCAGCTGTGTTGGTGTTAGACGTGCGTCCGGTATCCGACGTTAGTTCACAGGGACTTAGAGAATTTCTTGACGTAGTGTGTCCCCGGTACCAAATACCATCTAGGTTCCACTTCTCTAGGCAGGCAATACCGAGAATGTACACAGACATCACAAAAAGACTCACCAGTGTCCTAAAAATTGCAGTTGTACCCAATGTCCACTTAACCACGGACAAGTGGACAAGTGGAGCAAGGCAGACTCAGGACTATATGACTGTGACAGCCCACTGGCTAGATGTATTTCCTCCCGCAGCAAGAACAGCAGCGGAGGCACCAGTAGCAGCAGCTCGCAAATGCCAACTCATTCCTAGGCAGGCTACGCTTTGTATCACCGCTTTCCATAAGAGGCACACAGCTGACAATCTCTTACGGAAACTGAGGAACATCATCGCAGATTGGCTTACCCCAATTGTAGTCTCCTGGGGATTTGTGACATCGGACAACGCCACCAATATTGTGCGTGCATTACATGTGGGCAAATTCCAGCACGTCCCATGTTTTGCACATACATTGAATTTGGTGGTGCAGAATTTTTTTAAAAACGACAGGGGCAGGCAAGAGATGCTGTCGGTGGCCCGAAGAATTGCGGGCCACTTTCGGCATTCAGCCACCGCGTGCCGAAGACTGGAGCACCAGCAAACACTCCTGAACCTGCCCCGCCATCATCTGAAGCAAGAGGTGGTAACAAGGTAGAATTCAACCCTCTATATGCTTCAGAGGATGGAGGAGCAGCAAAAGGCAATTCAAGCCTATACAGATGCCTACGATATAGGCAAAGGAGGGGGAATGCACCTGACTCAAGCGCAGTGGAGAATGATTTCAATGTTGTGCAAGGTTCTGCAACCCGTTGAACTTGCCACACGTGAAGTCAGTTCAGACACTGCCAGCCTGAGTCAGGTCATTCCCCTCATCAGGCTTTTGCAGAAGCAGCTGGAGAGATCGAAGGAGTAGCTAAAACGGAGCGATTCATTCGCTTAACCAGGATTCACGGGTGGTCAATCTGTTGAAATCAGAGCACTACATTTTGGCCACCGTGCTTGATCCTAGGTTTAAAGCCTACGTTGTATCTCTCTTTCCGGTAGACACAAGTCTGCAGAGGTTCAAAGACCTGCTTATGAGACACTTGTCAACTCAAGCGGAATGTGACCTGTCAACAGCTCCTCCTTCACAGTCTCCCGCAACTGGGGCTGCGAGGAAAAGGCTAAGAATTCCGAGCCCACCCGCTGGCGGTAATGCAGGGCAGTCTGGAGCGAGTGCTGACATCTGGTCCGGACTGAAGGACCTGACAACGATTACTGACATGTCATCTGCATATGATTCTGTCACCATTGAAAAAATGGTGGAGGATTATATGAGTGACAGCATCCAAGTAGGCACGTCAGACAGTCCGTACGTATACTGGCAGGAAAAAGAGGCAATTTGGAGGCCCTTGCACAAACTGGCTTTATTTTACCTAAGTTGCCCCCCATCCAGTGTGTACTCCGAAAGAGTGTTTAGTGCAGCCAGTCACCTTGTCAGCGATCGACGTATGAGGTTACTTCCACAAAATGTGAAGAAGATAATGTTCATCAAAATGAATTATAATCAATTCCTCCGTGGAGACATTCGCCATCAATTGCCTCCAGAAAGTACACAGGCACCTGCGATGGTGGATTCCAGTGGGGACGAATTAATACTTTGTGAGGAGGGGGATGCACACAGTGAAAGGGGTGAGGAATTGGAGGATGATGATGAGGTGGACATCTTGCCTCTGTAGAGCCAGTTTGAGCAAGGAGAGATTGATTGCTTCTTTTTTTGGTGGGGGCCCAAACCAACCAGTCATTTCAGCCACAGTCATGTGGCAGACCCTGTGGCTGAAATGATGGGTTTGTTAAAGTGTGCATGCCCTGTTTATGCAACATAAGGGTGGGTGGGAGGCCCCAAGGACAATTCCATCTTGCACCTCTTTTTTTATTTATTTATCTTTGCATCATGTGATGTTTGGGGCCAATTTTTTTAAGTGCCATCCTGTCTGACACTGCAGTGCCACTCCTAGATGGGCCAGGTGCTTGTGCCGCCCACTTGGGTCGCTTAGCTTAGTCATCCAGCGACCTCGGTGCAAATTTTAGGACTAAAAATAATATTGTGAGGTGTGAGGTGTTCAGAATAGACTGGACATGAGTGGAAATGAAATAAAACTATAGGATCAAAATTACCTGCAAATTCTATGATTTAAGCTGTTTTTGAAAAAAAACACCCGAATCCAAAACACACCCGAATCCGACAAAAAAATTTCAGGGAGGTTTTGCCAAAACGCGTCCGAATCCAAAACACACCACAGAACCGAATCCAAAACCAAAACCCGAAAAATTTCCGATGCACATCTCATATATATATATATATATATATATATATACACACACACACACAGTATTGTGCAAAAGTTGTCCTGATGCAGATACATTTGGAGCCAATCAGACGCCTCCCTGATGGTATTGCATGCCCGTATTTCTCAGCATTAAGGACACCATTAATCCTGACCAAATCCCCAACTCCATTTTCTGAAATGCAGCCCCAAACTAGCAAAGAACCTCCGCCATGCTTCATTGTTTCCTGCTGAACATCTTCCAATTTCGATGAAAAGCATGATGTGTTTTTCATCTGATGCACTAACTTTGCCTGTTTCTTTGCGCTTTAATGCTGAGAAATACAGGCAGGTACTTATCCATCATGCAATACCATCAGGGAGGTGTCATTTTGGCTCCAAATTTATTATGCAGCAGGACAACAACCTCAAACATACAGCCAATGTCATTAAGAACTATCTTCAGCATAAAGAAGAACAAGGAGTACTGGAAGTGATGATATGGCCCCACAGAGTCCTGATCTCAACATCATTGAGTCTGTGGGATTCCATGAAAAAATAGGAGTATTTGAATAAGCCTACACAAGATCTGTTGTTACTTCTCCAAGATGTTTGGTACAACCTCCCTGCTAAGTTCCTTCTAAAACTGTGTGCTAGTGTGCTTAGAAGAATTGATGCTGTCTTGATGATAAAGGGTGGTCACACCAAATATTGATTTGATTTAGATTTCTCTTCTGTTTGTTCAATCTGCATTTTGTTAATTGATAAAAATAAACTATTAACACTCCTATTTTTGAAAGCATTCTTACTTTGCAATATATATATATATATATATATATATATATATATATATATATATATGTGTGATGATGTCCCGCACTCCCACAAATAGCGGTCACCTGTAAAGTTGCTCCGGTGCCCTCCTCGCGGACACTGCGGTCCGTGCACATACAGAGATAGAACAAACGGCGGCACTCAGGAGACGATGAGAGACACTCAGGAGACGATGGCGCTTGTTCCAGCCGTCCACGCCGCGCCTCTGCTCCGCCTAGCAATAATCAATAAGCAATAAGCAATGCCTAGCAATAATCCTCCCCGCCTCTGACTGACAGCCCGGTGAGCAGGCATCCGGTCAGGTGACCACCCCTGTGAACGGAAGTCCAGATCCCGGAAGCGGAGCAGAGGCGCGGCGTGGACGGCTGGAACAAGCGCCAGGTAAGGTATTTAAGTTTACACTGTTTGATGTTTCACTGTGTGTGTCCTGATGACGGGGCTATGTACCCCGAAACGTAGATAAAGCACCGCTCTGTTTCACTACTTCATCGTCTCCTGAGTGCCATCGTTTGTTCTATCTCTGTATATATATATATATATATATATATATATATATCTCTTAATATTGCACTGTATATTAAGCAGCACTGGAGATGGAACCCCTGTTAGTGAGGACCCAAGACAAGCATGCAGTCAAAAACAATATCTCTGTGCGCTAATATGTCAAACTGTAAATTCAGTCCAGAGAAGAGGTGTTCACCGCAGTGGATTGATCCAAAATTTGATATATAGAGGTTTTTGCTGAAATCGTCAGTGTCAGGACAGTGTTCCCTAAAAATAGACCCTCTCACCAAAAATCACCCAGAGAAAAGATTATTAGGCATATGTGGTACAAGATTTTCTTTTACTTCTTAAAAAATCATTAAAAATGACATACATTTCATTATAAAACCAATGAATCCATACACATGACTGGGTACATAAGTTTGAATTTTGTTCCACCCTCACCTTTAGCAAAAGGTGTGAGCTCTGGGTGAAATCTACATAAACCAAGACATGGCAGAAATTGATTTGTGAACCCTACGTGTTTCGTCTTTACAACTTCATCGGGGATATACAGCTTTTAATATAATGGAGAGGGAGGAAAATATATCAATGTCATAGGAAATTGTACAAAAAGAGGTAATCTGTGCACAGCGCCAATAGTAAATTGCAGCCTTAGTGAACCTATAGGTGACTCCTCACACGTCACAAGAATAATCGAATAGAAGACAATAAGGTACACCAAATGGCGCTAATTACAAATGTTCACATAAACATCAATTTCTTACATCAAAGAAAAAATAGACGGAGTTCATCTGTTCCAATTTAGTCACGGGAATGGTTCGGGTGCCAAGCCACCAGTTGATATAAGGCTTTTGTTTCCAGCGTATTTTCTCACAACCACGGTGAATGGAAACCTTTTAAATATCCCAGAGACAAAAGGACATAGTGCAAGTATAGCCAAGCAATTCGGAAGAAGATTATTTTAATGATAAAACACTCACAAACAACAGAGATAAAACAGCATATAAACCACTATTGTGGGTTTAAGACATGGGGCCACACATCCACGCAGTTACCCTCCCAGATCTTAATGGGGGAAGCAGGTCAGAGCTCCGGACACGCTGAACCGCAGTAACAGGAAGTTGCATCGGCCAAAGATCGTCCTAAGTTCTGTCAGTCACCACGCCTGAAGCTTTTCGGACCTTGGTCCTTCGTCAGAGGCATGGTGGCTGACTGTGGTTTCTCCTCTTAAATACCCTCCCTAATGAGTATCACGTGTAATACCAAAAATGTTATTTATATTTTAGCTTGCACATGTGACCTATTCTACGTCGGCAAGACTAGTAGGAATCTGAAGACTCGTCTTGCTGAACATTCCTATAATATAAGAAAAGGTCTTGAGACACATACGGTCTCTATGCATTTTAAACAAGTACATCAATGTAACCCGAAGCACCTTAAATTATTTATTGGTATTCAAGCGATTACCCCTAGTTGGAGAAACCGTGATTTGGATATTAATTTGGCAAAATCAGAAATTAAATGGATTTTTAAATTGAATTCCTTAATTCCTAATGGTCTTAATTCAGAGTTTGAGCTCAAGTGGTTTTTATAAAAATTGTTTTAATTTTTATTAATACATCTTTTATGTTTCTTTTATTTTTTGGGTTTTCGATATATGGACCTATATGATCATTGTGTAAGGACATTGATTTCCGCTTTTTTGCACCTTATTTGCACATATTGATGGATATTGGAGAGGGAACTGAAGTGCCCGGCAGCTCACGATTGATGTTTGAACCGGAGACTCTCAGCGTGGAACGAAAGGACAGCATTTCCGGCGGTTGGATTGAATGGAACGCATTTTGGAACGCATGACACGCACTTCCGGTTCCGGATCAAAGCTCTTAACGTCATTTCCGCTAGTGAAGTAGCGGTAATTGCCGAGGCGGAACAGTGGATTAAACCTAATTGTCTTCATTAGGGAGGGTATTTAAGAGGAGAAACCACAGTCAGCCACCATGCCTCTGACGAAGGACCAAGGTCCGAAAAGCTTCAGGCGTGGTGACTGACAGAACTTAGGACGATCTTTGGCCGATGCAACTTCCTGTTACTGCGGTTCAGCGTGTCTGGAGCTCTGACCTGCTTCCCCCATTAAGATCTGGGAGGGTAACTGCGTGGATGTGTGGCCCCATGTCTTAAACCCACAATAGTGGTTTATATGCTGTTTAATCTCTGTTGTTTGTGAGTGTTTTATCATTAAAATAATCTTCTTCCGAATTGCTTGGCTATACTTGCACTATGTCCTTTTGTCTCTGGGATATTTAAAAGGTTTCCATTCACCGTGGTTGTGAGAAAATACGCTGGAAACAAAAGCCTTATATCAACTGGTGGCTTGGCACCCGAACCATTCCCGTGACTAAATTGGAACAGATGAACTCCGTCTATTTTTTCTTTGATGTAAGAAATTGATGTTTATGTGAACATTTGTAATTAGCGCCATTTGGTGTACCTTATTGTCTTCTATTCGATTATTCTTGTGACGTGTGAGGAGTCACCTATAGGTTCACTAAGGCTGCAATTTACTATTGGCGCTGTGCACAGATTACCTCTTTTTGTACAGTTTACCATTTTCTTCACATTATTTGGACACTGCTGCCGATATGTTCACTTTTTAGAGATAGTAGAAGGGAATTACTACCAGCATTGTTTTGCAGTGAAAGTGATGCAAATGTTTCTGATGAGGATCTAGGCACTGTATTAAAAAGACTGGAAAATGCAGTGTTAAAAGAGAATCGTATTTGGTGGGAGATCATTACGCTAGAAAAATATGAATCTAGCAAATTGATACCCAAGGGTTTTAAAATTATCAAAACACCTTCCTTTGGACAAGCTAATAATGATTTTAAGGAAGAGTGGGATAAGATTCTTGATCAATGTTCCTTTTGCCTCATTGAGCTGATACTAAAGGAGCGAAAGAAACATTTGACGGCTTTAACGGAGGAGATTAATAATTTGCAGACATTGGTAGAACCCTTCAAAAACCTGGAGGATTTCAAGGAAGCAGAGATAGAAATAGTGAGAAAATTGAACAAGGAGACCAGAGAGCTTAAAGAGCGTAAACAGAAGAAATTTTTTAGGGATAGAGACACCCTAGATAGTAGTAAGAAAGTTAAATCCTCTCAAATTGAAAGGCAAGTTGTCACTAATCCAGACCTACGATCTAATGAGACAGTTTTACAACAAAGGCCTGTGGAAAATAGAAACTTAGATATAGATTGGCGACAAAAAGTACGGAGGACTAATAAGAATTGGACAAATAGAGTAGAGAGACCGCCTAGAATGCGAAGGCATCTCGAGAGACCTGTACAGTATGATCCCGTTAGATCTGATGACAGATACTTCAATAGTAATTATTCTTTACAAAGGAATTATAGAATACCAATTGAAAGAAACCGTTTTGACATGAATAGACAAAGGGATCAGGTTTCTCCTTTTTTAGACCAGGATCTAAGGAGGGGGAGGAGGTGGTAAAATCTAGATCAAAAAAGACCAGGAGAGGTAAGAGAGGGTCGGGGAAGAACCACAAAAAAGCTAAGAGAGTTAATCCACCCCTGCAATGTCCTAATATTAGTTCCACTACAAAGATTTTTAACTTAGTAAAAGGATCTTGAGCAAAGATGAGGAAAGTGTTTTAAGAAAGGGTCTAAAATTCTCACCCACTAGACGGGTTGATCCTTTTGAGTTTTTTGTTGACATTAATAAATACATACGCAAACTCACAGTTAAAATGTTCTTTTTAAATAAGGAAGGGAAAGAATGTGAACTTGAGGAAGGTGTTGAGATTCCCAAATTTAAACCTAAATCAACTTTTTACCCGGCCCATCAGAAAGGCTGTTTTATTGAATGTTTTGGGAAATTAGTCAATAATGAGGTGCAGCAATTAATGAAGAATAAAAAAAGGTTTAAATGTAATTTAACCAAAACTGAATATATGGCACTTAAATTATTGAGAGAAGATGAAAGTTTAATAATTAAACCAGCGGGGGGGGGGGGGGGGGGGTGGTCCTCATGGACAAAGAAAAATATATTGAGGAAATTACTAAGCAATTGAGGAATGGCTCTACATATCGTAAGTTAAAAACAGACCCCACAGCAAGAATAGTGAAAGATCTTAATAGCTTGACGGAAGAGGCAATACAAAATGGGGTGTTGTCTAAATCAGAAGCTGAATCTATAAATATAAAGTTTCCAACGGTGCCGACCTTTTATGTCCTACCTAAGATCCACAAGGACCCCGTGAATCCCCCGGGTCGGCCGATAGTGGCCGGGACAAATAGTATATCTTCTAATCTCTCGGCAGTTGTCGATTCTTATTTACAACCCCTAGTTAGAGATACAAAATCATATCTTAAGGATACAAGCGATGTCCTACGAATGATTGAAGGACTACAATGGAGTGGTAATTTTACTCTATTAAGCGCAGACGTATCAACTCTTTATACGATAATAGAAATGGATAGGGGATTAGAAGCAGTTATGTATTTCTTGGATAGGTCTGAGCTTTCAGGGCCCACTAAGTCATTCATTTTAAAAAGTATTAAGTTTATCTTAATTAACAATTATTTTTATTTTGGAGGCTCATACTATATACAGTTGGTGGGCACCGCTATGGGCACCAGATTCGCCCCCAGTTACGCCAATCTTTTTATGGCGTACTGGGAAATAACAAAAGTATGGCATGGAGACCAGCTGGGGGTGGGTCTGGTGTCCTGGCGACGGTTTATAGATGATATCTTATTTATCTGGAGTGGAACAGACGAGAATCTTGAAGAATATTGCCAGAGCCTGAATATTAATGATTGGAATGTGAATCTTACTTTTTCCATTAGTAAAACCGCCATAAACTTTTTAGATTTATGTATTTATGTCAAAAACAATACTCTTTTTACAAAGCTATATAGAAAGGAAACGGATTCCAATAGCTATATAGATAAGAGTAGCCTACACCACAAGAATTGGCTGGACGGCATACCCTACGGCCAATTTTTAAGGGCTAAACGTAATTGTACGGAAGACACAGTCTGTGATGAACAGATTGCTGAGATGAGCGAGAGATTTTTAGAAAAGGGTTATAAAAGTGAGGATCTCTTACGCTCAAAAGCAAGGCTATCATTAGTAGATAGAAATACTTTGTTAGTTAACAAAAAAGATCATGGGTTTGGTAGGCGATTCCAAACATGGAATTTTATCAGTGATTTTAGTATTCAACACAAAGAAATTGAGTCCATTTTTAAAAAAACATTGGAAAATTTTAAAAGAGGATCCCATTATAGGGAAGGAAATTCCTGATAAACCTGTTTTTACATACCGGAGGGCCAAAAACATAAAGGATAGGTTGGTACATAGTGCCATCAATGACACAAAACGAACAAGTACGAGGAGCCAAGGTTTCCACAGATGTGGACTATGGCCCTCATTCCGAGTTGATCGGTCGCAAGGCGAATTTAGCAGAGTTACACACGCTAAGCCGCCGCCTACTGGGAGTGAATCTTAGCTTCTTAAAATTGCGACCGATGTATTCGCAATATTGCGATTACTAACTACTTAGCAGTTTCAGAGAAGCTTCAGACTTACTCTGCCTGTGCGATCAGTTCAGTGCTTGTCGTTCCTGGTTGACGTCACAAACACACCCAGCGTTCGCCCAGGCACTCCCACCGTTTCTCCGGCCACTCCTGCGTTTTTTCCGGAAACGGTAGCGTTTTCAGCCACACGCCCCTGAAACGCCGTGTTTCCGCCCAGTAACACCCATTTCCTGTCAATCACATTACGATCGCCGGAGCGATGAAAAAGCCGTGAGTAAAATTACTTTCTACATAGCAAAGTTACTTGGCGCAGTCGCAGTGCGAATATTGCACATGCGTACTAAGCGGAATTTCACTGCGATGCGATGAAAAATACCGAGCGAACAACTCAGAATGAGGGCCAATGTACCATGTGCCGTCTGGTAAAGGGCCCTAGCAAACAGAAAGAATTTATAGTTAATGGGGAAAAATTCACTATATCCAATTTTATCACGTGTAATACCAAAAATGTTATTTATATTTTAGCTTGCACATGTGACCTATTCTACGTCGGCAAGACTAGTAGGAATCTGAAGACTCGTCTTGCCGAACATTCCTATAATATAAGAAAAGGTCTTGAGACACATACGGTCTCTATGCATTTTAAACAAGTACATCAATGTAACCCGAAGCACCTTAAATTATTTATTGGTATTCAAGCGATTACCCCTAGTTGGAGAAACCGTGATTTGGATATTAATTTGGCAAAATCAGAAATGAAATGGATTTTTAAATTGAATTCCTTAATTCCTAATGGTCTTAATTCAGAGTTTGAGCTCAAGTGGTTTTTATAAAAATTGTTTTAATTTTTATTAATACATCTTTTATGTTTCTTTTATTTTTGGGGTTTTCGATATATGGACCTATATGATCATTGTGTAAGGACATTGATTTCCGCTTTTTTGCACCTTATTTGCACATATTGATGGATATTGGAGAGGGAACTGAAGTGCCCGGCAGCTCACGATTGATGTTTGAAGTTGAACCGGAGGCTCTCAGCGTGGAACGGAAGGACAGCATTTCCGGCGGTTGGATTGAATGGAACGCATTTTGGAACGCATGACACGCACTTCCGGTTCCGGATCAAAGCTCTTAACGTCATTTCCGCTAGTGAAGTAGCGGTAATTGCCGAGGCGGAACAGTGGATTAAACCTAATTGTCTTCATTAGGGAGGGTATTTAAGAGGAGAAACCACAGTCAGCCACCATGCCTCTGACGAAGGACCAAGGTCCGAAAAGCTTCAGGCGTGGTGACTGACAGAACTTAGGACGATCTTTGGCCGATGCAACTTCCTGTTACTGCGGTTCAGCGTGTCCGGAGCTCTGACCTGCTTCCCCCATTAAGATCTGGGAGGGTAACTGCGTGGATGTGTTGCCCCATGTCTTAAACCCACAATAGTGGTTTATATGCTGTTTTATCTCTGTTGTTTGTGAGTGTTTTATCATTAAAATAATCTTCTTCCGAATTGCTTGGCTATACTTGCACTATGTCCTTTTCTTTCATAGGAAATTGATTGGAATGGTTTTATGTTTGAATGAATTTGTGTGGTTACATACCGATTGGATTTCAGGTTTACCACGTAAACACGCTCATTCCTTGAGTGGGTCTTGGAAACCATAAATCTATAATAAATAAATCCTAATTATGGACTACTCGATATGGCAAATGTCAGATCTTAAAAAAGAAAAAGAAGAACATACCATAATAAGTAGTGACACTGCTTTTCAATATTGAAGATGCTGTAAGCGGAATTAGAGGATGGTACCCCTTTAAGAGTGTTCTAAAGAAAGGGGAATTATATAAAAAAATTATCTGAGTGACTGATATATATATATATATATATATATATATATATCACCCCCTGACGAAGACCTTGATGGTTGAAACGCGTTGGCGTGACAACGACTGAATGGACGTGCTGACGTTCTGCATGCTGTCCTGATTTTAAACGCATTAACCGGAGGGCGGTGAGCGGTGAAGTGCCGGCGGGAGGTCTTCTTATCGGATGTGATCCGGAGACACCGAGGGGGACTGACTGAGCCGTTCTATCTAAACTGATATGTATGTATCTATGTACTACAATTAAAGTAACTGTTGAAGCATTACACTGATACTCCGCGCCCCTCATTTGTTTTTTCTGCATATATATATCACTATTCAAGTTTACACAAATTACATATTGGTTACATACCTATGTGAATATAACACTTCTGATTCAGTGACCAGAAGTAATAATATACCGAAGGACAGTCACAATTGCATTGAAATGTCCACACTATAGTGAACTTAAAACAAAAAAGGTACCATAATTGGTCCCAGTTGTAATTTAAAAAATATACATATAACTAGTCCTTATTGGACGTATATAGACAATCAATTACAATCATAATAACATATTTCACAATTATAAATATGAGGGTGGTATTTTCTGCTGCCATTATTGATATTCAATGAGTGTAGAAACAAACATAGCTTTCGCATAAAAATACAATGACATGATTATAACCCTGGGAGAGGTGGATAAATATAGTTAAAAGACTTACAGACTCCAAGTCTAAGCTTGTGTGTAGGTCACCAATCTGGATAAAGTGATTAGTGTATCATCTGTCTGGGTATTTATGTGATGCTACGTGTGACATCACTTCCTCTGAATGCAGTTCACAAAAGTGAATTTAAACATCCAAATAATTATCATGAGTGTCACATATTTCCCCAGCTATGTGGGCATTAATTAAACTATGTATAGTACTAAATAGTTAGTGGTTAGGAGTTATAAAACTCCTAAACAACGAATATGAGGGTAATTAGCCCATAATTCTTAGCAGCCATAACATATGCAGGAAAGTGAACACTGCCTTCCCATATTGCGCTGCGGTGGAACGCACTCAGGATAGTGGGCCCCGCCTTCTCACATTGCGATGTGGAGGGGAGATGGCTGAGAGTAGCGGTGGAAGGCCAGAAAGCCAGCATCTTTCCGCCGTGTTGTATCCATGGAAATCCCGTCACTTCAGGATTGCGTTCTACCCACTCCGCCGTGGAACGTAATCCGGAAACCAGAGGTCCCACTGTAATACCCGTTTGTGCTCCACTATACTACACCATGGAGCACAAAACGGGATAAAGGTTAATATATAACAATAGAGCCAGCTATAGAGATTGTCAAAAATATATATAATAAAGGGGACATTTGTACAAATTAAGTGATTTAATATGATGTGGAACAATGATCTATATTAATGTGATAGAATATGATATATTAAAAAAAATAAACAAAACAGGCACTAGGCCAATGTGTACTTCAAAACACTTAAACAGTCCACAACTGTGGATCTATATTAAAAATGTTAAACTTCATATGGCTGATGACCTCGTGTGGATCATTACAAAACCTGAGATAGGCCATTTGAAATATTTCATTTGGTACGGATCCACCTACAGTATATTTGGAATATATACACTTTGGTGGTGTTGACACATTATTGCACAAGGAGGCACTCCTGTCTCTCTTTTTTATATTTTAGGTTGGAGACGTTGGTGTGCATCTGGATGAGGAGCCTGGCCATCCCACATTAATGGATTTTCCTTCAAGAACAGGAAAATCCATTAATGTGGGATGGTCATCAGCCATATGAAGTTTAACATTTTTAATATAGAGCCACAGTAGATAAAGGATAAAAAATAAAAACAAACATAGTGAAGACCAATTAACATACAAGACACAGGAACATAAATAAATGCCTGTACATATATTCAGAGAAAAAAAGAGCTTATTTGAACAGCAGCAAACCGCAAATATCACCAAATGCGTTTCGTCTAGGAGGAACTGTGTCTCATTCTTCTGACTTCCTCTGGGGTAATGACAAATCTCCTGTGCTGAAGGTTTTTTTTTTTATAAGGCAGTCCATTAACATAATTAATTAATTAATTAATTAATTAGGAATCCAAAATGGCTGAAACAGGATATCCTGTAATCTGCAAATGGTGTATACTAGATATACATAATAATCAAATTATTTACTTAATCACCGCTATTTGGGGCAAACACTAGCATCCCACAACATAAACTATAAATGAGCTAAACTATATAAGCTCCGAAAACACCTAAAAGTTATTAAACTACTGCAGCCATGGTAACTGGAAGCGTCTCCCGCGATTACTGGAACTGGAAGTAAATACCTCTCAAAGGAAAGGAGAAGGGCTGGTCCGACCAAGCGTCCTCGGTTTAGGAGTCCTGCATTGCCCACAGTTGCACTGTCCATAGAGAGGATATTGTAGTGATGCCCAGTGGGTGACGGAGGTGAGATAGCCGCGTGTTGGAAAGCGTCCGCCCGTGGAATAATGAAGCCGGTGTGTAACACGCTGGTAAATGCTGCTGGCTGTAGAGATGGATACCTGTCGGACCAGCCCTTCTCCTTTCCTTTGAGAGGTATTTCCATACACTTGTGTGATTGAACTTTCCACAACAAACAGTGAAGCCGCTGTTATATGAGACTGTCGCAACTGCACCCATAAGGCGCCCATAATTTTATTGCGATTGACATAAACACTTCTTTAAGCTAGCTTATCACTAAAATAACGACACACTAAAATAACGACACGGACACGGTTAGCTGTAGTTAAAGGTCAGACGATATTTATTGATCGCTGACCTGTTCTTTAAACTATAATTGTAATTGAATTGATTTTATATTGGAGGATGGCAAAGGACAAGTCGCTACCAGACACCAGCTCCAGTCCCTTGGATGAAATCCAACCACCAAGGAGGGCAGTACCCAAACCCCGCCTCCTCCCTGCATAACCCGCATTGTGCAGGACTCACCACTCTTTTCTCTGGCAAACGTTCGGTTCCCGCAGGGGAACGTCTAAATGTCCAACCGCAAGGTAAGGACACACCTGCCGTCCTTCTAAAGAGGGTGCCCCACAATGACCACTTATGCCCATCTGACCGCTGGTTGGTAGCGACTTCCCGCCACAAAGGTTTAACAAACCGCCCCACCATCCAAACCAATAAAAACCAGGAAAACAAGGAAGCTACCTGAAAGGACCAAAACCCCAGGTAAGAAAAACCTGCAAAAATCCAGCCGGAGAAGACGAACGCCTTCCCCCTTGTCGAAACTGCGGCTGACGCAGAACAAGCAGAGGATGCCTGACCACCATAACCATAACCCAAAACATCAGCTGTCCTACGCGCCAAGTAATGCCCTGCCGCCCAAAAATGTAAGAGTGGCCAAACCAGCCATTTCTGTTCAAACCATCGACGGCTGCAAAAGAAAAACACCCTAAAATCATCACACTGACATACATCACATAGAAAAACCAAGTGACAGATAACAGAATTAACCCAAGTGAAGGAGAAAACTCAAAAAACCTCCCGTGGACCTTTGATGAGCCAATTGTAATTAGGCCCCCTCGGAGGAAAATTAAAAAATTAACTTCACACCCTCGATTCCTGAACGCTACCCGTTCAAAAACCGACGGGTAAACAAGTTTTTGGGTTAGCGCAACAGGCGCAACTAAACATTATCCATATGCAGAAGGCGTATAGTAAGCATCCCTCCACGGAGCACCTCCTGAATAGCTGCCGTGGAGGACCCTGTGGCTGCCGCACGGTAGCCACTCCCATCCGCAAGGAATAGGACCTAAAAAGTATACCTCCAACGGCCCACCTCCTGAACAGCCGCCGTGGAGGAACCTGTGGCTTCCGCATGGTAGCCACCCCCATCCGTATGGAATAGGACCTAAGAAGTATACCTCCAACGGACCACCCCTTGAATAGCTGCCGAGGGGGACCCTATGGCTGCCGCACGGCAGCCACTCCCATCCGCAAGGAATAGGACCTAAAAAGTATACCTCCAGCGGACCACCTCCTGAATAGCTGCCGCAGAGGACCCTGTGGCTGCCGCATGGCAGCCACCCCCATCCGCAAGGAATAGGACCTAAGAAGTACACCCCCAATGCTCCAGCTCCTGGACCGCTGCCGTGGGGGACCCTGTGACTGCCGCCCAGCAGCCACCCCAATCCGCAAGGAATAGGACCTATAAGGAGTAAACCTCCAACGCCCCAGCTCCTGAACAGCCACCGTGGAGGACCCTTTGGCTGCCGCATGGCAGACTCCCCAATCAGCAAGGAACAGGACCTAAGAAGTATACCTCCAACGGCCCAGCACCGGAACCGCTGCCGAGGGGGACCCTGTGGCTGCCGCATGGTAGCCTCCCCAATCCGCCAGGAACAGGACCTGCAACAAGCATACCCCCAACAGCCCTGCTCCTTAACAGCTGCTGAGGAGGACCCCGTGGCTGCCGCAAGGTAGCCACCCCAATCCGCAAGGAATAGGCCCTAAGACGTACATCTCCAACGGCCCAGCCCCTGAATAGCTGCTGTGGAGACCCCTGTGGCTGCCGCATGGCAGCCTCCCCCATCCGCAAGGAATAGGACCTAAGAAGTATACCGCCAACGGGCCAGCTCCTGAACATCAGCCGAGGAGGACCCTGTGGCTGCCGCATGGTAGCCACCCCAACCCGCAAGGAATAGGACCTAAGAAGTATACCCCCAACGGCCCAGCTCCTGAATAGCTGCTGTGGAGGCCCCTGTGCCTGCCGCATGGCAGCCTCCCCCATCCGCAAGGAATAGGACCCAAGAACTATACCGCCAACGGACCAGCTCCTGAACAGCTGCCGTGGCGGACCCTGTGGCTGCCGCATGGTCAGCCGCCCCATTCCGCAAGGAATGGGTACCGAACCCAAACACAGCAGCAACACTGTACCTTAGTGAGAGGACCAGCGAGCGCCTGTATCAGCAACTGGTCGCCCCCCCGGAGGCCCATCTATACTCATGCGCCAGGCGCAGCGGGCAGACACCCACCACCTCCTGGGCCTCCAAGGACACCCAACGACCCCCAGCTGCTTGATCCGATTTAGATCACACCATCCTGCAGAGCAACCGACCACCCTGCAACCCGCGTTACAGAGAAAGGTCCCGGCATCCCGAAATGCCTGCTGCTCGCCACCCCTCGCTTACCCGCAAAACCCAGAAGAAAGCCAAAGCAACGGCTAATCTAAACAGGGGCCACCTCCCACACCAACTCGGCGACAGGAGGCAGCACACCCAGCAACTCCGCCAAAATTTGCCACGTAGCAGGCCCACGTGTATCCGCAGGCGCGGGGCGCCTAGCCCCAACCCTAAAGTGCTAACGAAAGACCAGGCGGGGTCCACCAGCCCGCGCAGCCTAGAACGGAAGGAAATGCCCGCAAAGGCAGGATACCTGGCCGCCTAGGACCTCCCTCCCAAATAACGCTCGAACAGGAAAACCATCAAACCGTCTACCAGGGACACACCCGCTGTATCCAACCTACTGAAAAAACACCAGGACGCAGCAGACGCCCCAAACGAGGAAGGAGCCAACGCCTGCCTAGTCCGAGTAGCCAACCTGCCTGGACAATCCACCCGACAGCAGACGGGCATGAGAAAACCTTATGACGCCACCCCCGTAACCCACTCGCGGCACTCATAAAACTGCAAAGTAACAAAGCATCCACCAACCCATTCCGACTCCGGAGCGGGATGGTAAAACTGCACCGCCAGCAGCCACGCAGACGTCGCAACAGCCGCAAAGCCTGGGGGGACCGTAGGGAACAAGGAGGAAGAGGCCACAACAACCTCCCCGTAAAAACTATAGGAATGAAGACCAAATCCACCCAAACATCACTGATCCCGCGGGAAGGGAAACTGCGGTACGCTACCTGGTCGACCCCGCAGGGGCCCTTAGGATTCTTGCAAACTATGCCACCCATGGGGATAAACCTGCTCGCCAAAGGGGAGGAGCTAACAACTGCACCCGCTTAAACCGAACTTCGCGTTACCCCCAGCCGTCGTTAATAAAACCCCAAAAGTGTCGGTACCTTGTCAGTGGGGAGGCGACAGCAACCCGCAATTGTGCCCAGCGCCAACCCCTGAAACCTCAGGCAACCGGTAGGGCCCTAGCCGCGTACCGGGGCAACGGGATCCTCCAGGACCCTGACAAAGACCCGGCAACCTACAGAAGGATAGCTGCAAACCAAAAATGCCTCCCAGACCCATGAAGAGAAAATAGTCCCTGTAGCGAGAAACACCGAAGGGGCCGGATCCGGACCGTATGTGCCAATGCAAGAAAGTGCAGAATTTCTCAAAAAAGGCACATGAGACAGAAAAACTCAGGGGCACCAACCGGTCAGCATAAAACAGGCCCCTAATCGATGCCCGAAAAATTGGAGGTGATAGGGACGCAGGG
The DNA here is from genome assembly GCF_028390025.1 of Pseudophryne corroboree. Lineage (NCBI taxonomy): Eukaryota > Metazoa > Chordata > Amphibia > Anura > Myobatrachidae > Pseudophryne > Pseudophryne corroboree. The sequence continues at coordinate 250,888,824 of NC_086451.1, read as the reverse complement.
GAAGTGGCGCAAACGCAACCAACGTATAAGTTAACCAAAAAGGAGGTACCCGGCCCATATTCCTGGAACAAAACGCAGAGTCCCTAAAAGACTAATCTCACCCCGCGCGAGGTATTGGAAATGGAGCATGAAAAGAAAAAACCCCTGAGGATACGACAAATGTAGGCTAAGGCGGCACCAGCCCGGGGTCCCTGGCAACAACCCCACAGGGAAGAAGCACAAGCCGGGAAGATATGAAAAAATGGCATAGGGCCCACACGAGCCCCAAGCCGGTTCGGCGACCACCCTCCGCCGGACCTGATGCGGGAAAGCGTGCGCGGACTTACAACACCCGCTCGCGGCTGGGGCCCCGTCACTGGACGGGAGACAGGCCTAGCAAATTTGCAGGAGTGACGAACACGGTAGTGGACCTATGGTGTACTAGCCCCTGCCATAAGCGAACCCCCCCCCCCCTACCAAGGAGCGCAAAACAGAAACGCCAACTGCGAGGGTCCCGCGGTCTGGGACCCCACTGTGCGGTCCGGCCTGCCGGGCGACCCCCAAACACAACCCCAAGAAATTGACGTTACCCCCCGAACCCGATGGACTCACGTCGTAATCACCCCAAGCGGAAACCTATGATTAAAATTGCGTGCGCTGACACAAAAACTGCACCATGTGGGGATACGCGTCAGATCGCGAGCCGGTGCAACAAGCCGTAAAATCCAAAAACCGTAACCACAGATGAAAAGTACGGAAAAGCCGTCTACCCAATCCCCCCCACCGTCCGCCTTCTCCGCGAACCGAAGGGGGCGGAGGAAACAGTAACCGCCGGCGCCCTGCCTTTCCGAGATGCCTAACGCCATGCGCCGCGCAATGAGCCTAGCCAACTAACGCGGGTGCCCAGGAGAACCAGAGGAAAACGCTACAAGAAGGTACAAGAACTGTAAAGTAATGATAAACAACAGCATGCTCACCGGTGTCTGGAGGACGTGGAATACCATCAGCCGGCTCCACCGCCACCGACCCTGTCGTTGCTTCATCCACTGTCGTTGCAGCCGCATCCCTACTTTGTCACCGATCCCTCCACGATGAATCCACCGACTCCCCGGACTCGCAGACACCTGTGCGGACGAAACAGAGGGGACAACAAGCGCAGGAAGCGCCCGCGCATAAAGACAGAAAACAGGAGGCACAAGCGGGGGCAAACGAACGCTGCAACCCTTGGACAGCGGGCTGAGGCGAGGGAAAACACCCAGATGGGAGGGAGGAACACGCAGCAGGAGGGGAAGCCCGGCTAAACGGGATGACCCAATGGCGTAGGCCGGAAGCCAGGAGGGCCAAAAACCGGGCACGCGGGTCCGCGGCCGCTGAGGCATTACCGAGCTATGAACCCGCAAAGGATGGGGGGGGTTGGAGACCCGAGGCCCCTTGAAGTAACCTGCGGTTAAGGACCCCGGACGCAGAAACCGCCGCACATGGCGCAAATTGTGGGAAGGAGGCAACAGGCAGACCCGGCTGCCGCGCCCCGGGGGACACCCGTGAACTGTACCACATGGGGGGGCAATGAACCAAGCAGCCCCAGGGAGCAGGGGCCCACAGGTGGGACCGCAGCTTGAGCCCCGCGGCAGGCGACCCCGAAAAAAAGTCGCCAACACCCCGCGGGCCCTGGAGGAAAAAACGTGGACCCCCGTCCACCAAACCCAGAGCGTCCGGCCCCCCGTACCCACCCTCAGCCATCATAGCATGCCCCCCCACATGGGAGAGCCGTAGACCCCAAACCCAGGCACCGTCTACCAGGAGGGCAGGGAGCGGCTGCTTCCCACGCGCCGTTCCAGCCCACACAAGCCGCCGCCCGTCACCCCCCCCGCATACAGCCCAGAGCCGCCAGGCCCACGTGGGCGCCGGAGCCGCCAGCGGTGGGGGGAGAGCGGCGTGCTTGGAAACGCAGCGCGCGGAGAGGGGAATCCGCAGCGTCGCGGGCGCCGGGGAAACCACCAGCATCCGCCCCACGCCCGCGGCAGCCGCGGCAGGGGCGCCCGTTCCCTCCAGACCGGCCAGACGGAGGAGAGGCGCGGACCGCGGCATCGCGACCCTGCCGGGACCCGCTGTCAAGAGCGGGATGCAGGGGCAGGGGAGACCATAGCCGGGAGCGCGGCCGAACAAAACACCATCAACCGCTGCGGTAGGGGCACTGTGTCCCTCGCACGGACGAGCAGCAGGGGGAGAAGCGTGCCGCAGCGGTCCGACACCGCCGCGCTCTGTCCGGCGCGGCAGGCCATCAGACGCTATCAGGCTGCAGCTAAGAGATGGGGGGGGGAGAGGACCCGGTGGACGAGGCATAGCAGCGGGGGGAACAGGAGCCACAAGCACCATGCTTGAAAGAAAAGCAAGTAGAAAGGGGGGTAGGGGAGGGGGGAGGGAGGGGGATGGTGGGGGAAACATTGCAATGAGGACACCACAAATTAAATAAATATGAACAACCTATTAAGCAATCAGTACTCAGCCTTCCTGGGCCATTCCAAAATGGCAAGAGGAAGTCTGAGGCACATGACCATGGTTTATATATTATTCCAAGACCAACCCCTAAACCCTTGATGGACAGCCCTATAATCCTATAGGAAAAATACCCACGAAAACACTGATCTGCCTAGCAACTGCTTAGTCACAAACAACCAATCACAAAAAATGGGGCTCTTATATGGCCTCAGGCTTATGCAGCCTTCAACTTATCTAATAACAGTGGATAACCGAATGGTGTTTACCTATATCCATGTGGATACTTCTATAATAAGAAACTGCTACTTTTTTACACACACTGGATACTTTATTCTACTGCTGCTGATAGAGTGATACCATTAATTCATATCAGTCTTGAACATAATATCTGTGCTTCCAGCATATTATCTCAGGGTATTAATTATATTTTAGCTATTGTTTTATGCATTTGCATTATATATATGTTTTTAGTGATAATTGTATAATACATTTTTCAGTCATACGTCAGCTCTCAGGTTTATTATTTTTCCTGCTATCTTGCGCAGCCTGTTTTCTTGTTCTTCTTCATATTCTATTTAAACACCCACACAGTGTTTACGGCAGCGCATCATGGTGGTCATCGCTAGCTGCTTTTAGCAGCATTGCAAATGCTAGGCCGCCGCCCTCTGGGAGTGTATCTTAGTTTAGCAGAATTGCAAATGAAAGATTAGCAGAATTGCTAATAAATAATTCCTTGCAGTTTCAGAGTAGCTCCAGACCTACTCCTAGATTGCGATCACCTCAGTCCGTTTAGTTCCTGGTTTGATGTCACACACACGCCCTGCGTTTGGCCAGCCACTCCCCCGTTTCTCCAGCCACTCCTGCGTTTTTACCTGGCACGCCTGCGTTTTTTAGTACACTCCCTGAAAACGGCAAGTTACCTCCCAGAAACACCCACTTCCAGTCAATCACACTACGATCACTCGAGCGAAGAAAAAACGTCGCTCGAGCTTGTGCAAATCTCTAAAGTTTTGTGTTAAATTACTGAACGCATGCGTGCTGCGTACAATGCGCATGCGCATTTTCCACCTTATCGCTCCGTTGCGAAAAATGGCAACGAGCGAACAACTCGGAATGACCACCCATATCAGGGTAATTCTTAATTTTCATTATTACTACCAACTTCCACATAGGCGCTGTTAAGCAGTTAAGTGTGTTTTTTTTTTTGTTCTCATAATTAGACGAGGAGAACATTAATCCCAAAACAAAAGATATAATAATATAATAGAAAATAAAAGATCCAATACATCTCTCGTTGGGACAAAAGTACGTCCACATTACCACCGCTCTCTCCAATTCTCACATGTTCAATTGCTTGACACGTCAGTCCAATGGGATCTGAATTATGAACCAAATTAAAATGTTTTAGGGACAGAATGGTTAGTAAGTTTATTTTTAATCCCCCTAATATATTCCTGCATTTGGATCTTGAAGGGTGTCTTCGTTTTCCCTACATAGATCATATTGCAGGGACATCTTAGCATGTAAATGACTGAGCATGTGTTACAGTTGATAAGGCTTTGTATTTTAAAGTTAATGTTCTATCTTTATTAAAAAATTCCTTTGCAGGTCCTGATGTGTTAATGCTGATTAACTTTCAGGAAGAAAAGCAATACCTTTTAACTTATGTTTGTGCAGGCCGCTGCGATCACTAAGCGCGTGTGTGTGAAATCCCCTAACATATGCGTACACGTTGCGTGCACACGCCGTCACGCTGTAAGCACAGAGTAACTACACGTGAGGCGGAATACACTTTATGGGGTATATGCAATAGCGGGCGAATTCGCGGCAATTATCGCCGTTTTTTCAATTCGACCAAATTCGCCAGGTGAATTCCGGAAGGTGGCTTCCGGAATTCACCATATGCTATGAAAAACGGATTCGCCAGAGTCGCGGGCGAAAATCGGCCGATTTGGCGGATTTTGCCGCGATTTTAAAAAACGGGAAAAAACGGGGAAAAACCCGAAAAAAAAATGGCGTGGGGTCCCCCCTCCAAAGCATAACCAGCCTCGGGCTCTTCGAGCTGGTCCTGGTTCTAAAAATGCAGGGGAAAAATCGGCCAGGGATCCCCCGTATTTTTAAAACCAGCACCGGGCTCTGCGCCTGATGCTGGTGCCAAAAATACGGGGGACAAAAAGAGTAGGGGTCCCCCGTATTTTTAACACCAGCATCGGGCTCCACTAGCTGGACAGATAATGCCACAGCCGGGGGTCACTTTTATGCCGTGCCTTGCGGCCGTGGCATCAAATATCCAACTAGTCACCCCTGGCCGGGGTACCCTGGGGGAGTGGGGACCCCTTCAATCAAGGGGACCCCCCCTCCAGCCACCCAAGGGCCAGGGGTGAAGCCCGAGGCTGTCCCCCCCCCATCCAATGGGCTGCGGATGGGGGGGCTGATAGCCTTTGTGATAATAAAAAGATATTGTTTTTTCCATTAGTACTACAAGTCCCAGCAAGCCTCCCCCGCAAGCTGGTACTTGGAGAACCACAAGTACCAGCATGCGGGAGAAAAACGGGCCCGCTGGTACCTGTAGTACTACTGGGAAAAAAATACCCAAATAAAAACAGGACACACACACCTTGATAGTAAAACTTTATTTCATACGCCGACACACACATACTTACCTGTGTTGACACGCCGACTGCCACGATCTCCGACGATCCGAGGGTACCTGTCAAAAAATTATACTCACCTTCCAGCGTCCAGAGGTCCAGGTCCAGAGGTAAATCCACGTACTTTGTAAAAAAACAAACCGAACACGATCCACCGGACTAATGAAAGGGGTCCAATGTTTTCACATTAGACTCCTTTCCCCGAATGCCGGGACATCACGTGACTCCTGTCACTGATGTCCCTTCAGCCAATCAGGAAGCGCTACTGCCGTGGCGCTCACCTGATTGGCTGGACGCCGTCTGTACTCTGACAGCGCCTCGCAAAGCCGCTCCATTACTTTCAATGGTGGGAACTTTGCGGCTAGCGGTGGGGTCACCCGCCGGTCAGCCGCTGACCGGCGGGTGACCTCACCGCTAGCCGCTAAGTTCCCACCATTGAATATAATGGAGGGAGCTGTGCGATGCGCTGTCACAGCGATCAGCCAATCAGGTGAGCGCAACGAAGTTGCGCTTCCTGATTGGCTTAGAGACCTGTCAGTGACAGCTGTCACTGACAGGTCTCAATCGTGGAAAGGTGTCCCATGTGTCAGCATGGGACCCCTTTCAGTCCGTTCTGGAGCGGGTATTTGCGTTTTCTTTTTTTGCCAAGTGCGTGGATTTATCTCTGGACCCTGAGGTGAGTATATTGAACTTTGCTTTTCAGGTATCCGTGGATTCTACATGGAGAAGAGGACCGATGTCGGCGTGTGAACATAGGTAAGTATGTGTGTGTCGGTAGTGTGAAATAAAGTTTTACTGTCGACGGTGTGTGTGTCCTGTTTTTATTTGGGTATTTTTTTCCCAGTAGTACTACAGGTACCAGCGGGCCCGCTTTTCTCCCGCATGCTGGTACTTGTGGTTCTCCAAGTACCAGCTTGCGGGGGAGGCTTGCTGGGACTTGTAGTACTAATGGAAAAAACAATATCTTTTTTTTATCACAAAAGGCTATCAGCCCCCCCATCCGCAGCCCATTGGATGGGGGGGGACAGCCTCGGGCTTCACCCCTGGCCCTTGGGTGGCTGGGGGGGGGGACCCCTTGATTGAAGGGGTCCCCACTCCCCCAGGGTACCCCGGCCAGGGGTGACTAGTTGGATATTTGATGCCACGGCCGCAGGGCACGGCATAAAAGTGACCCCCGGCTGTGGCATTATCTGTCCAGCTAGTGGAGCCCGATGCTGGTGTTAAAAATACGGGGGACCCCTACTCTTTTTGTCCCCCGTATTTTTGGCACCAGCACCAGGCGCAGAGCCCGGTGCTGGTTTTAAAAATACGGGGGATCCCCTGTCAATTTTTTCCCCGCATTTTTAGAACCAGGACCAGCTCAATGAGCCCGAGGCTGGTTATGCTTTGGAGGGGGGACCCCACGCCATTTTTTTTTCTGATTTTACCGTTCCAGCAATAAAAAAAAAAAAAAATAATAATAATATTTTAAAAAATATATAAATAATATTTGTGCCTCCCCCCCCCCCCAAAAAAAAGTACCTAATCCCTTCTAATATAAATAGATCTGCTATTCCCCGAAAAAAAAACACCAAAAAAAACATGTTTAAAATTTTTTTATTTGTTTTCACCCTCCAAAGTGTGGCGGATTGAAAATGACGAATTTGCTGTCTAAAAGCACTGCTGTCGAATTTCGAAACTTGAATTGAATATGCTTTGGTCGAATTGCAGCACTTGTATCATTGCAGAAAAGTCGAATTTGCAAAAAGTCGAATTTCAAAAAGTCGAATTTTGAAAGTCCGTTTTTTGGTCGGAAAGCACTGCATTGCATAGGCGAATTTTTTTTTTTGGTCGAAAATGACCCGAAATTCGCCAATTTCGGGAATTCGACCACAATTGCATATACCCCTATAACCCCTAGCAGGAAAGGGACACGACACCATTTGTATTTAAATATGTTGGGATCCAACCCACCAACAGTTATTTACTAAAAGGGGGTTACAACAATAATACGATCACAATAAGAGAAGAGGCTACAATCAATGATACATACGTTTGTACGCCAGTGCCACCCGGTTCCGGTCCTCAGTCTATCTGGATAGATGACCTTCAGAGAATGTGTTTGACCAGCCAAGCAGCGTGGCTTTTATACATTAGTCCAAATCATGAAACAATGGAATCTGTAATCTCTTCACTCATAGGTCAAAGGGCTGGTCATTTACAGTACAGGAGGGGTCATAGGTTGGTTTGAATAGGTGAGCGATGCCTGGTCCAGGTGCACTTGCAGATGTTATCCACTGGGTTCCCGCCAAATATCAGAGTACAGTAAATACGGTGTTATATTAATATTCTGTTCCTGCGCATATCTATGCGCAGGAGCGTGCTATCTTCTGCAAACTGCTTCCGGAATATTGCTCTTAAAATACTGTACAGCTGGATACCAAACACCACCTCCTAACCTAAGTCTGTCCCCTCATATCCTGTAAAGTCAAATCCCTCTGTTGTTGTACCTTTTAAACAAATGAAGCTCGCTGGTGTGGTGCGTGCAGACTATGTGTAAATTATGTGCTATGTGAATTAAATATGAGATATATCTTTGTGGCTTTTCCATGTGAATACATATGCTACCGTAATTACTCATACCATGCGCTAACACGCAAGACCGCTTGAGCAATTATACGTAGCTTACGAGTATGCACACGCACAACAGAACAAGCACCCGCACGGAGGCCATCTGTATGGTGTTTGTATGTGATGAATGTGCCTGTAATATTTTCGACTTTGACAGATGGTACCTATATGTGTTGTCTTGATGTGTGTAGTCTCTACACCTCCATAAGACGTGTGGAGGGTGTTGAGGCTATGCGCATATTCCTTAACTATTTTCTGTGTTCAATCATGACCTGTTCATTAAGCTCTTAGAGTTGACATTATATAGGAATTTTTCGTATATGATAGTCAATTTTTTCTGCAACTTCACGGTTGCGCAATGGGGTCGGCGGTAGCCCCCTCATATGCAAATGTATTTATGTTTAATTTGGAAGAACAAATGTTTCTCAACCGCCCTGAGGTAAGCCATGATATTCTGCTATACTCAAGGTACATAGATGATATTTTCATTCTATGGACCAGGGGGTTGGCTGGCTTTGAGAGCTTGATGAGTAAGGTAAACATGTTGGATTCTCCAATCAAATATACTTACTCATGTAGCACAGATGTTATGCATTTTTTGGATGTCAAAGTTATGATTCATTCTGGTAAGATCAGTACTGACATTTACTTTAAGGATGTTGATCGGAACACCTTCCTGAAGGCCGACAGTCATCATCCACCTGCCCTGAAACATGGATTGCCCTTATCCCAAATGATGAGAGTAGTGAGGACAGCCAGCGACACTACAGTGATCTCTGACAGACTTGATGCCTTGATTGTTAAATTTGCTGCATGAGGTTATGAGCCAAAAGTGTTACAGAGTCAAAAAGAGAAAGTAATGATGATGCCAAGATCTCACCTACTACAGTCGACCATACGGTCTACAGATAATACCATCCCCTGGGTGAGTTCTTTTACTGTAGCTAGACCTATCATAAAGCATGTGACCCAGGCCCTTGGGCCTATAATTAAAACCAACAAAGATCTTCTCTGTTTTAACAACACTAGACCTTTGGCTCTCATTTAGGAGGGGTCGTAATCTTAGGGACAGGTTGGTCAGGTCAGACATCTCAGGTTTGGGTAAAACAGTTGTTCCTAATGTATATTTTAAACCCCCTTGATGTTATAGTTGTTTCAACTGTACAACCTGCAAATATATGACACCATGAAAGAAGTTTAATCATCCACATTTGGATAAATTTTATGACATCCGTCACATATTGACATGTAAATCTGATTTTGTAGTATATGTCATTTATTGTCCATGTGGTTTGTATTATGTAGGGCAGACCTCAAGGCCCTTTAGGGATCGTATGGCTCTACATTGGTCTGCTATTCACTTATCTGGAAGAAACCTGGACCAGCCAGTAGCACGCCACTTTAAAGAGAAAGGACATACGTTGTCCATGTTGCAGTATTTTATGATTGATCACATCCCCCTATCACTGAGGAAGGGTGACCGCCAGAAAGCACTACTGCTGTCAGAGTCCAGATGGATCTTCAGGCTAAATACTATGTCACCTTTGGGCCTTAATGATAAGATCAACTGGAATAGTATTATGTAAGAGATTTGCCATCCAGCTAGTAAGTGTTTAGTGCTAACTAGATTGCAAGTATACTACTGTCGGTATTTCTGTCTTTATAATACATGCAATCATTTTTTCTACCTGAAGCAGCTATCCTATTAATACTTTTTAACAATATTTTATGTATTTTTTCTAATGCACTGATATAACCAGAGGGAAGCAGCGACCCGGAAGTGCGTCATGTGACAGGACCTCTGCTGCTGGACACGCCACCGGAGCGGGAAGGAGCAGGATTGATTACTGTGGGTATTTATGTGGTTAAGTGCATTGTCTATGTTTGTATTGATATGTCTTGATAAAGGGGCATAAGCTCCGAAACGTCGATTTCACTACTACCAGCGTTTTTCTGTTTATTATTGCCTCTTGAGTGCCTGTTAATTATCCACGTTTGGAGGAGTGTAGTATAAAAGGGGCATGTCCTTCAGTGTAGTCGGACCCCTTATACTATCTAGTACTGGTGCCACTTTCACCTTATGCCACACAGTATGAGCCAAAATTCACATTATAGCACATGGTATGAGCCGAAATTCACATTATGCCACACAGTATGAGCTGAAATTCACATTACAGCACACAGAATGAGCCGAAATTCACATTATAGCACATGGTATGAGCCGATATTCACATTATAACACATGGAATGAGCTGAAATTCACATTATAGCACAAAGAATGAGCCAAAATTAACATTATGCCACACGGAATGAGCCAAAATTCACATTATAGCACACTGTATGAGCTGAAATTCATATTATAGCACACGGTATGAGGAATACCAGTGTACCCTGCTGCAGAAATTCACATTATAGCACACAGTATGAGCTAAAATTCACATTATAGCACACGGTATCAGCCAAAATTCACATTATAGCACACGGTATGAGCCAAAGTTTATATTATAGCACACGGTATGAGCCAAATCACATTATAGCACACGGTATCAGCCAAAATTCACATTATAGCACATGGTATGAGCCAAAGTTCATATTATAGCACACGGTATGAGATGAAATTCACATTATAGCACATGGTATGAGCCGAAATTAACATTATAGCACATGGTATGAGCTGAAATTCACTATATAGCACATGGTATGAGCCGAAATTTACATTATAGCACACAGAAGGAGATGAAATTCACATTATAGCACATGGTATGAGCCGAAATTCACATTATAGCACATGGTATGACCCAAAATTCACATAATAGCACACAGTATGAGCCGAAATTCACATTATAGCACACGGCATAAGCCGAAATTCACATTATACAATCGGGGGTGTCTGTGCTTTTAGGCTCTTGCAAAGCCATAGTTTGTGCAGCTAGTGTCTACCTAATACAAGTGAAATAATTAATTATAGAATTTTGCGCCTGGGATTTGGGTGTCAAGTACATCCACTTGTTTTTTATATTTTGAAATTCACATTATAGCACATGAAATGAGTCGAAATTCACATTATAGCACACGGTATGAGCCGAAATTCACATTATGCCACACAGAATGAGCCAAAATTCCCACAGAATGAGCCAAAATTCACTTTACGTCACATGCAATGAGCCAAAATTCACTATATGCCACACGGAATAAGCCAAAATTCACAATATGCCACACAGTGTGATCCACAATTCAGGGAGGCCTTCAGTGCGTCGGCGGTGTGGTCCCTCTGACTGCCGCCATTTGTGGTCATCAGCAGTCAGCGGCGAGCGGCTGTGAGCCTAGAGTCTCACAGGTCAGGTGTTCTACACAGCCGTCTAGTCAGGCCGGGCAGGGACAGGAGCAGCATCCTTAGTGCAGCAGACTGGCCACTTCCCTCGCCTCCTGCTGCGCACACTTTAATTTAATAATAATAAAAAAAGACTTCCGGGCCAGTGGAAGAAGTGCCGAAATGCCATATATATATGTATACAGTATATATATACTGTAAACATATATATATATATATATATATACTGTATGTATATATATATACCAAGCTTTCTCTCAAGCTTTCAGGGTATATTACTTCACCAACGAGGTCGTAGCTAACATCGGTGTCAGGAATGCAGCTGCTATGGGCAGAGCCGGCCCTAACCAATATGATGCCCTAGGCAAAATTTTGGCTGGTGCCCCCTAGCACCACCGCTGGTTCCGCCTATGACCTTTCACCTCTTTCCCAGCACCAACCCCCCTCATCCATAGCAGTCCTTATTTTGGTGTTTGTACCCCCTATATTTTAAATAGGAACAGTTCGCACATTTGGCGCACAGCCTAAAAAGGAGTGTGTTTTTGCTGGCAAGGGGCATGGCCACACAATAGTAACCCCAATTCCAATTACGCCACACAGTACTGCAACTTTATTTACATTTGATCATGCGATAGTGTCCATAATTCATATTACATCCCACAGTAGTATCACTTTACCTTATAGAAACAGACAAAATCAGCTGCGCAAAGTATCAGGGAAAGGACAGTACAATTTTAGGAGAACCGATGTATGTATATAAATTGATTTATTAATGAAAAAGCATAAAATAGCAGTAAAAGATGACATAAAATTGTTGGATATAAAAAGGCACACCTTGACTAAGTTTATCCGTTTAAACAGACACCAAATTGTGTCGGTTCTCTATATGGAAGTCCACAAAAGAAAATAAAGTCCAGCTGTTTGTTGGAAAGCAATAGATGGTAATAGCCGTAATGTTATTACTGGAAGTGAATGATCAGTGCAGTAGACATCCCATAATAATAAATTGGGGGAGTGATCCAGTGTTATTTATTGTTCAATTACCTCTCCTTAGGTGGGCTGGTCCAAAGCCGAGCGTCCTCGGCGATGTGTCCTGCAATGCCCACTGTGCGAATGCCGCAGGGGAGAGGGAGCCGTGGATTCACTGTAAAGTGTATGCCGTGTGCTGGTTTATCCGGCTGACGGGGAGCCGTATGTTGATACGGGCGGCTCGAGAATTCAGATCCGCGGCTATTCTGGGATCTCTGTGGAGATGAAGGACGGCTTGCGGGGAGAACAAACCCGCTAATGCTTTCAAATCGGATACCTCGGCAGGTGTGCAGACAGGAGGCGTGGCCTAACTAGTTTCGTCACGTGAATCATATTCCTTTGAGAAAGTCACGGGTCACGTGACGAAACTAGTTAGGCCACGCCTCCTGTCTGCACACCTGCCGAGGTATCCGATTTGAAAGCATTAGCGGGTTTGTTCTCCCCGCAAGCCGTCCTTCATCTCCACAGAGATCCCAGAATAGCCGCGGATCTGAATTCTCGAGCCGCCCGTATCAACATACGGCTCCCCGTCAGCCGGATAAACCAGCACACGGCATACACTTTACAGTGAATCCACGGCTCCCTCTCCCCTGCGGCATTCGCACAGTGGGCATTGCAGGACACATCGCCGAGGACGCTCGGCTTTGGACCAGCCCACCTAAGGAGAGGTAATTGAACAATAAATAACACTGGATCACTCCCCCAATTTATTATTATGGGATGTCTACTGCACTGATCATTCACTTCCAGTAATAACATTACGGCTATTACCATCTATTGCTTTCCAACAAACAGCTGGACTTTATTTTCTTTTGTGGACTTCCATATAGAGAACCGACACAATTTGGTGTCTGTTTAAACGGATAAACTTAGTCAAGGTGTGCCTTTTTATATCCAACAATTTTATGTCATCTTTTACTGCTATTTTATGCTTTTTCATTAATAAATCAATTTATATACATACATCGGTTCTCCTAAAATTGTACTGTCCTTTCCCTGATACTTTGCGCAGCTGATTTTGTCTGTTTCTATATTCTCCAACCAAACACCCACATAGTGTTTTTCAGCCGCGCATGTATCAGGGTAATTTGATTATTAGCCTCCTGCAATTGAGGCGCTGTAGAAGCAGTCTTCTGTTTTTTCTTTTTTTTTTTCTCTTTTTTTTTCTTTTTTTTCTCACTTTACCTTATAAATGTTACTCCTCACAGTAGAGCCCCTTATTCATATTACATCACACTGAATTGCTCCTTATTCGCATTACACCACACCCTATTGCTCTTTATTCACATTAGACGACACAGTAGTGCCCTTTCTATACGCAATGCCAAATAGTAGAGCACCTTATACACATAATGCCACACAGTAATGCCCCTTACACATATGAGACGCATTATTAATGTCCTTATAAACATAATGTGCCTTACACATTATGACAACCTTTATTAATTCCCTTTTACACATAATGTCCCTTACTCATATGCTGCACATTATTAAGGCCCTTATACACATAATGACACACATAGTGCCCCCTACACATTTGCTGCACATTATTAGTGCCCCTATACACATAATGACACACATACAGTAGTACCCTGTTACACATATGCCGCACATTATTAATGCCCTTATACACATAATGACACACATAGTGCCCCTTACACATATGTTGCACATTATTAATGCATTTTTACATGACACACATAATGCCCCTTACACATATTCTGAACACTACTGCACAACCAACCCACTCACATGCACACCGCACTCACACTGCCACTAACACTGTGACCTCTGCCTCTGCTTGGATACAGATGTGTCCTCATAAATCTTGCCTCATTGCTAACGTCGGGCACATTTTTGTAAATGAAAATGCATCTTATTTGCATTGCTATGTGGCTAGGATGCACAAGCAGCTTCTGCTGATTAAAATGATATGCAGCATGCCTATATACTGTGTGAGACTGTGGCTGTATCTGCATATGAAATGTTACACACAGAATATAGGCATGCCGCATATCATTTTCATCAGCAGAAGCTGCTGATGTCCCTAGGCATATCAAATGCCCTAGGCAATTGCCTAGTTTGCCTATGCCTATGGCCGGCTCTGGCTATGGGGCCCGGAGCTGAGAGTGGCCCACCTTCCCTGTCAAAGTTACATGTGTTATATACATTTTTCACCATTGGGTGGTACGTAGTGGTCCTTTCAAACTTTTTCTTTGGGGCCTGCAATATATCTAGGTATGACCCTGGACCTGCTCATTGTAGTGTGGTATAAAATGAACTGGTGGGCATTTTTTAATATTATAGAATATGAGCACATATATCATAATGTGGGTACTGTGAGGCATAATGTGTACTGGCAGCTCTGAAATGTGACATAGGGTGGACTTAAACACTACTACGATTCATAAAAGAAACTAAGGCACTATTGCAGGGCATAACATTAAATAAGGCTCTACTATGGTTCAGAAAATGAACTAGGGAAGTATGATAGGGCCTAAAATTAACAACTGCTGCAGAGAAGTTTCTCTCTAGAAGCATTGTGGGTAGAGATGAGCGGGTTCGGTTCCTCGGAATCCGAACCCCCCCGAACTTCAGCCTTTTTACACGGGTCCGAGGCAGACTCGGATCTTCCCGCCTTGCTCGGTTGACCCGAGCGCGCCCGAACGCCATCATCCCGCTGTCGGATTCTCGCGAGGCTCGGATTCTAGCGCGAGACTCGGATTCTATATAAGGAGCCGCGCGTCGCCGCCATTTTCACACGTGCATTGAGATTGATAGGGAGAGGACGTGGCTGGCGTCCTCTCCGTTTAGATAGAGAGTGAGACACTTGATTTACTAGTAATTTAATTTTAGTAATTTTGGGGAGCATTAGGAGTACTCAGAGAGTGCAGAGTTTTGCTGATAGTTATACTAGTGACCACCAGTTTTATTTATTATTTAAAATCCGTTCTCTGCCTGAAAAAAAACGATACACAGTCACATACCATATCTGTGCTCAGCCTCAGTGTGCTGCATGATAATATCATCTATGTATATCTGACTGTGCTGAGTGCTCACTGCTCACACAGCTTAATTGTGGGGGAGACTGGGGAGCAGTTATAGCAGGAGTACATAACAGTGCACACTTTTGCTGCCAGTGTGACTGACCAGTGACCACCAGTATATTGTCTGCCTGAAAAAGTTAAACACTCGTGTGGTGTTTTTTTTTTATTCTATAAACGCATTCTGCTGACAGACAGTGTCCAGCAGGTCCGTCATTCATTATATTATAATATATACCTGCAGTAGTGATATATATATATTTTTTATATCATTATCATCCAGTCTATACTAGCAGACGCAGTACGGTAGTCCACGGCTGTAGCTACCTCTGTGTCGGCAGTGCTCGTCCATAATTGTATACCTACCTGTGGTGGGTTTTTTTTTTCTATCTTCTTCATACTAGTAGTTTAGGAGTCTGCTGACAGTGTCCAGCAGGTCCGTCATTATATAATATATACCTGTCCTGCAGTAGTGATATATATATATTTTTTATATCATTATCATCCAGTCTATACTAGCAGACGCAGTACGGTAGTCCACGGCTGTAGCTACCTCTATGTCGGCAGTCGCTCGTCCATAATTGTATACCTACCTGTGGTGGGTTTTTTTTTTCTATCTTCTTCATACTAGTAGTTTAGGAGTCTGCTGACAGTGTCCAGCAGGTCCGTCATTATATAATATATACCTGTCCTGCAGTAGTGATATATATATATTTTTTATATCATTATCATCCAGTCTATACTAGCAGACGCAGTACGGTAGTCCACGGCTGTAGCTACCTCTGTGTCGGCAGTCGCTCGTCCATAATTGTATACCTACCTGTGGTGGGTTTTTTTTTTCTATCTTCTTCATACTAGTAGTTTAGGAGTCTGCTGACAGTGTCCAGCAGGTCCGTCATTATATAATATATACCTGTCCTGCAGTAGTGATATATATATATTTTTTATATCATTATCATCCAGTCTATACTAGCAGACGCAGTACGGTAGTCCACGGCTGTAGCTACCTCTGTGTCGGCAGTCACTCGTCATCCATAAGTATACTAGTATCCATCCATCTCCATTGTTTACCTGAGGTGCCTTTTAGTTGTGCCTATTAAAATATGGAGAACAAAAATGTTGAGGTTCCAAAAATAGGGAAAGATCAAGATCGACTTCCACCTCGTGCTGAAGCTGCTGCCACTAGTCATGGCCGAGACGATGAAATGCCAGCAACGTCGTCTGCCAAGGCCGATGCCCAATGTCATAGTACAGAGCATGTAAAATCCAAAACACCAAATATCAGTAAAAAAAGACTCAAAAATCTAAAATAAAATCGTCGGAGAAGCGTAAACTTGCCAATATGCCATTTACCACACGGAGTGGCAAGGAACGGCTGAGGCCCTGGCCTATGTTCATGGCTAGTGGTTCAGCTTCACATGAGGATGGAAGCACTCAGCCTCTCGCTAGAAAAATGAAAAGACTTAAGCTGGCAAAAGAACTGTGCGTTCTTCGAAATCACAAATCCACAAGGAGAGTCCAATTGTGTCGGTTGCGATGCCTGACCTTCCCAACACTGGACGTGAAGAGCATGCGCCTTCCACCATTTGCACGCCCCCTGCAAGTGCTGGAAGGAGCACCCGCAGTCCAGTTCCTGATAGTCAGATTGAAGATGTCAGTGTTGAAGTACACCAGGATGAGGAGGATATGGGTATTGCTGGCGCTGGGGAGGAAATTGACCAGGAGGATTCTGATGGTGAGGTGGTTTGTTTAAGTCAGGCGCCCGGGGAGACACCTGTTGTCCGTGGGAGGAATATGGCCATTGACATGCCTGGTGAAAATACCAAAAAAATCAGCTCTTCGGTGTGGAAGTATTTCAACAGAAATGCGGACAACATTTGTCAAGCCGTGTGTTGCCTTTGTCAAGCTGTAATAAGTAGGGGTAAGGACGTTAACCACCTCGGAACATCCTCCCTTATACGTCACCTGCAGCGCATTCATCATAAGTCAGTGACAAGTTCAAAAACTTTGGGCGACAGCGGAAGCAGTCCACTGACCAGTAAATCCCTTCCTCTTGTAACCAAGCTCACGCAAACCACCCCACCAACTCCCTCAGTGTCAATTTCCTCCTTCCCCAGGAATGCCAATAGTCCTGCAGGCCATGTCACTGGCAATTCTGACGAGTCCTCTCCTGCCTGGGATTCCTCCGATGCATCCTTGCGTGTAACGCCTACTGCTGCTGGCGCTGCTGTTGTTGCTGCTGGGAGTCGATGGTCATCCCAGAGGGGAAGTCGTAAGACCACTATTACTACTTCCACCAAGCAATTGACTGTCCAACAGTCCTTTGCGAGGAAGATGAAATATCACAGCAGTCATCCTGCTGCAAAGCGGATAACTGAGGCCTTGGCATCCTGGGCGGTGAGAAACGTGGTTCCGGTATCCATCATTACTGCAGAGCCAACTATAGACTTGTTTGAGGTACTGTGTCCCCGGTACCAAATACCATCTAGGTTCCATTTCTCTAGGCAGGCGATACCGAAAATGTACACAGACCTCAGAAAAAGACTCACCAGTGTCCTAAAAAATGCAGTTGTACCCAATGTCCACTTAACCACGGACATGTGGACAAGTGGAGCAGGGCAGACTCAGGACTATATGACTGTGACAGCCCACTGGGTAGATGTATGGACTCCCGCCGCAAGAACAGCAGCGGCGGCACCAGTAGCAGCATCTCGCAAACGCCAACTCTTTCCTAGGCAGGCTACGCTTTGTATCACCGCTTTCCAGAATACGCACACAGCTAAAAACCTCTTACGGCAACTGAGGAAGATCATCGCAGAATGGCTTACCCCAATTGGACTCTCTTGTGGATTTGTGGCATCGGACAACGCCAGCAATATTGTGTGTGCATTAAATATGGGCAAATTCCAGCACGTCCCATGTTTTGCACATACCTTGAATTTGGTGGTGCAGAATTATTTAAAAAACGAGAGGGGCGTGCAAGTGATGCTGTCGGTGGCCAGAAGAATTGCGGGACACTTTCGGCGTACAGGCACCACGTACAGAAGACTGGAGCAACACCAAAAACGCCTGAACCTGCCCTGCCATCATCTGAAGCAAGAAGTTGTAACGAGGTGGAATTCAACCCTCTATATGCTTCAGAGGTTGGAGGAGCAGCAAAAGGCCATTCAAGCCTATACAACTGAGCACGATATAGGAGGTGGAATGCACCTGTCTCAAGCGCAGTGGAGAATGATTTCAACGTTGTGCAAGGTTCTGCAACCTTTTGAACTTGCCACACGTGAAGTCAGTACAGACACTGCCAGCATGAGTCAGGTCATTCCCCTCATCAGGCTTTTGCAGAAGAAGCTGGAGACATTGAAGGAGGAGCTAACACTGAGCGATTCCGCTAGGCATGTGGGACTTGTGGATGGAGCCCTTAATTCGCTTAACAAGGATTCACGGGTGGTCAATCTGTTGAAATCAGAGCACTACATTTTGGCCACCGTGCTCGATCCTAGATTTAAAGCCTACCTTGTATCTCTCTTTCCGGCAGACACAAGTCTGCAGGGGTTCAAAGAACTGCAGGTGAGAAAATTGTCAAGTCAAGCGGAACGCGACCTGTCAACATCTCCTCCTTCACATTCTCCCGCAACTGGGGGTGCGAGGAAAAGGCTCAGAATTCCGAGCCCACCCGCTGGCGGTGATGCAGGGCAGTCTGGAGCGACTGCTGATGCTGACATCTGGTCCGGACTGAAGGACCTGACAACGATTACGGACATGTCGTCTACTGTCACTGCATCTGATTCTCTCACCATTGAAAGAATGGTGGAGGATTATATGAGTGACCGCATCCAAGTAGGCACGTCAGACAGTCCGTACGTATACTGGCAGGAAAAAGAGGCAATTTGGAGGCCCTTGCACAAACTGGCTTTATTCTACCTAAGTTGCCCTCCCACAAGTGTGTACTCCGAAAGAGTGTTTAGTGCCGCCGCTCACCTTGTCAGCAATCGGCGTACGAGGTTACTTCCAGAAAATGTGGAGAAGATGATGTTCATTAAAATGAATTATAATCAATTCCTCCATGGAGACATTCACCAGCAGCAATTGCCTCCACAAAGTACACAGGGAGCTGTGATGGTGGATTCCAGTGGGGACGAATTGATAATCTGTGAGGAGGGGGATGTACACAGTAATGAATCGGAGGATGATGATGAGGTGGACATCTTGCCTCCGTAGAGCCAGTTTGTGCAAGGAGAGATTAATTGCTTCTTTTTTGGTGGGGGTCCAAACCAACCCGTCATTTCAGTCACAGTCGTGTGGCAGACCCTGTCACTGAAATGATGGGTTGGTTAAAGTGTGCATGTCCTGTTTATACAACATAAGGGTGGGTGGGAGGGCCCAAGGACAATTCCATCTTGCACCTCTTTTTTCTTTCATTTTTCTTTGCGTCATGTGCTGTTTGGGGAGTGTTTTTTGGAAGGGCCATCCTGCGTGACACTGCAGTGCCACTCCTAGATGGGCCAGGTGTTTGTGTCGGCCACTAGGGTCGCTTAGCTTACTCACACAGCTACCTCACTGCGCCTCTTTTTTTCTTTGCGTCATGTGCTGTTTGGGGAGTATTTTTTGGAAGGGCCATCCTGCCTGACACTGCAGTGCCACTCCTAGATGGGCCAGGTGTTTGTGTCGGCCACTTGGGTCGCTGAGCTTAGTCACACAGCTACCTCATTGCGCCTCTTTTTTTCTTTGCGTCATGTGCTGTTTGGGGAGAGTTTTTTTGAAGGGCCATCCTGCGTGACACTGCAGTGCCACTCCTAGATGGGCCAGGTGTTTGTGTCGGCCACTAGGGTCGCTTAGCTTACTCACACAGCTACCTCATTGCGCCTCTTTTTTTTCTTCTTTGCGTCATGTGCTGTTTGGGGAGTATTTTTTGGAAGGGCCATCCTGCCTGACACTGCAGTGCCACTCCTAGATGGGCCAGGTGTTTGTGTCGGCCACTTGGGTCGCTGAGCTTAGTCACACAGCTACCTCATTGCGCCTCTTTTTTTCTTTGCGTCATGTGCTGTTTGGGGAGTGTTTTTTGGAAGGGCCATCCTGCGTGACACTGCAGTGCCACTCCTAGATGGGCCAGGTGTTTGTGTCGGCCACTTGGGTCGCTGAGCTTAGTCATCCAGCGACCTCGGTGCAAATTTTAGGACTAAAAATAATATTGTGAGGTGTGAGGTGTTCAGAATAGACTGAAATGAGTGGAAATTATGGTTATTCAGGTTAATAATACTTTGGGGTCAAAATGACCCCCAAATTCTATGATTTAAGCTGTTTTTTAGGGTTTTTTGAAAAAAACACCCGAATCCAAAACACACCCGAATCCGACAAAAAAAATTCGGTGAGGTTTTGCCAAAACGCGTTCGAACCCAAAACACGGCCGCGGAACCGAAACCAAAACCAAAACACAAAACCCGAAAAATTTCCGGTGCACATCTCTAATTGTGGGGGCCCTTCAATAGGTAGCTATGGGACCCACAAAGTTCTGGATATGCCTCTGCTTACCAGGTGCCCTCTAAAAACATGATGCAGCAGTCTCTGTGTTTCTTTCTACATTATACTGTGGGTGCTGCCTCTGCTCTCTCACTCTCTCTCTGTTTAAATATATATATATATATATATATATATATATATATACTATATATATATACACATGCTGCTTCTGGTGCTCTGTCCCCAACAACACTGCTTTGTTGTCTTGACAAAGATCATTTGAATATGATCGAAACGTCGACCTGCTGATGTACCAATAAATGACCTTCTGACTTTCTTTTATGAAATTTGGTGAGTGCCCTCTTTTACAAAAGACTATATAGTATAATGGGTACTTGAAATAAGGACTCGGTAGGCAGACTTCCAGTGCATACACAGTGGTTTTTTTTTACTGGCAGCAGACACTGAAGATCAGCATGCCCGGGCTAAGGCCTGGAAGTGCAGGTACATACAGAAATAAGCAAATGAACATAAAAGGTCCCAGCACTTCTCATGCTTAGTAGAGATGAGCGTGTTCGGTTTCTTTGAATCCGAACCCGCACGAACTTCACTTTTTTTTTCACGGGTCCGAGCGACTCGGATCTTCCCGCCTTGCTCGGTTAACCCGAGCGCGCCCGAACGTCATCATGACGCTGTCGGATTCTCGCGAGACTCGGATTCTATATAAGGAGCCGCGCGTCGCCGCCATTTTCACACGTGCATTGAGATTGATAGGGAGAGGACGTGGCTGGCGTCCTCTCCATTAGAATAGATTAGAAGAGAGAGAGAGAGAGAGAGATTGTGCAGACAGAGTTTACCACAGTGACCAGTGCAGTTGTTGTTAAGTTAACTTTTATTTAATATATCCGTTCTCTGCTATATCCGTTCTCTGCCTGAAAAAAACGATACACAGCAGTCACACAGTGTGACTCAGTCTGTGTGCACTCAGCTCAGCCCAGTGTGCTGCACATCAATGTATAAAAGCTTATAATAATTGTGGGGGAGACTGGGGAGCACTGCAGGTTGTTATAGCAGGAGCCAGGAGTACATAATATTATATTAATTTAAAATTAAACAGTGCACACTTTTGCTGCAGGAGTGCCACTGCCAGTGTGACTAGTGGTGACCAGTGCCTGACCACCAGTATAGTAGTATATTGTTGTATACTATCTCTTTATCAACCAGTCTATATTAGCAGCAGACACAGTACAGTGCGGTAGTTCACGGCTGTGGCTACCTCTGTGTCGGCAGTCGGCACTCGGCAGGCAGTCCGTCCATCCATAATTGTATAATTATATACCACCTAACCGTGGTATTTTTTTTTCTTTCTTTATACCGTCGTCATAGTCATACTAGTTGTTACGAGTATACTACTATCTCTTTATCAACCAGTGTACAGTGCGGTAGTTCACGGCTGTGGCTACCTCTGTGTCGGCAGTCGGCAGGCAGTCCGTCCATCCATAATTGTATTATTATAATATATACCACCTAACCGTGGTTTTTTTTTCATTCTTTATACCGTCATAGTGTCATACTAGTTGTTACGAGTATACTACTATCTCTTTATCAACCAGTGTACAGTGCGGTAGTTCACGGCTGTGGCTACCTCTGTGTCGGCAGTCGGCAGGCAGTCCGTCCATCCATAATTGTATTATAATATATACCACCTAACCGTGGTTTTTTTTTCATTCTTTATACCGTCATAGTGTCATACTAGTTGTTACGAGTATACTACTATCTCTTTATCAACCAGTGTACAGTGCGGTAGTTCACGGCTGTGGCTACCTCTGTGTCGGCAGTCGGCAGGCAGTCCGTCCATCCATAATTGTATTATAATATATACCACCTAACCGTGGTTTTTTTTTCATTCTTTATACCGTCATAGTCAGTCATACTAGTTGTTACGAGTATACTACTATCTCTTTATCAACCAGTGTACAGTGCGGTAGTTCACGGCTGTGGCTACCTCTGTGTCGGCACTCGGCAGGCAGTCCGTCCATCCATAATTGTATTATAATATATACCACCTAACCGTGGTTTTTTTTTCATTCTTTATACCGTCATAGTGTCATACTAGTTGTTACGAGTATACTACTATCTCTTTATCAACCAGTGTACAGTGCGGTAGTTCACGGCTGTGGCTACCTCTGTGTCGGCAGTCGGCAGGCAGTCCGTCCATCCATAATTGTATTATAATATATACCACCTAACCGTGGTTTTTTTTTCATTCTTTATACCGTCATAGTGTCATACTAGTTGTTACGAGTGTACTACTATCTCTTTATCAACCAGTGTACAGTGCGGTAGTTCACGGCTGTGGCTACCTCTGTGTCGGCAGTCGGCAGGCAGTCCGTCCATCCATAATTGTATTATAATATATACCACCTAACCGTGGTTTTTTTTTCATTCTTTATACCGTCATAGTCAGTCATACTAGTTGTTACGAGTATACTACTATCTCTTTATCAACCAGTGTACAGTGCGGTAGTTCACGGCTGTGGCTACCTCTGTGTCGGAACTCGGCAGGCAGTCCGTCCATCCATAATTGTATTACAATATATACCACCTAACCGTGGTTTTTTTTTCATTCTTTATACCGTCATAGTCAGTCATACTAGTTGTTACGAGTATACTACTATCTCTTTATCAACCAGTGTACAGTGCGGTAGTTCACGGCTGTGGCTACCTCTGTGTCGGAACTCGGCAGGCAGTCCGTCCATCCATAATTGTATTACAATATATACCACCTAACCGTGGTTTTTTTTTCATTCTTTATACCGTCATAGTCAGTCATACTAGTTGTTACGAGTATACTACTATCTCTTTATCAACCAGTGTACAGTGCGGTAGTTCACGGCTGTGGCTACCTCTGTGTCGGAACTCGGCAGGCAGTCCGTCCATCCATAATTGTATTATTATAATATATACCACCTAACCGTGGTTTTTTTTTCATTCTTTATACCGTCATAGTGTCATACTAGTTGTTACGAGTATACTACTATCTCTTTATCAACCAGTGTACAGTGCGGTAGTTCACGGCTGTGGCTACCTCTGTGTCGGCACTCGGCAGGCAGTCCGTCCATCCATAATTGTATTACAATATATACCACCTAACCGTGGTTTTTTTATACCACCTAACCGTGGCAGTCCGTCCATAATTGTATACTAGTATCCAATCCATCCATCTCCATTGTTTACCTGAGGTGCCTTTTAGTTCTGCCTATAAAATATGGAGAACAAAAAAGTTGAGGTTCCAAAATTAGGGAAAGATCAAGATCCACTTCCACCTCGTGCTGAAGCTGCTGCCACTAGTCATGGCCGAGACGATGAAATGCCAGCAACGTCGTCTGCCAAGGCCGATGCCCAATGTCATAGTACAGAGCATGTCAAATCCAAAACACCAAATATCAGAAAAAAAAGGACTCCAAAACCTAAAATAAAATTGTCGGAGGAGAAGCGTAAACTTGCCAATATGCCATTTACCACACGGAGTGGCAAGGAACGGCTGAGGCCCTGGCCTATGTTCATGGCTAGTGGTTCAGCTTCACATGAGGATGGAAGCACTCAGCCTCTCGCTAGAAAACTGAAAAGACTCAAGCTGGCAAAAGCACCGCAAAGAACTGTGCGTTCTTTGAAATCCCAAATCCACAAGGAGAGTCCAATTGTGTCGGTTGCGATGCCTGACCTTCCCAACACTGGACGTGAAGAGCATGCGCCTTCCACCATTTGCACGCCCCCTGCAAGTGCTGGAAGGAGCACCCGCAGTCCAGTTCCTGATAGTCAGATTGAAGATGTCAGTGTTGAAGTACACCAGGATGAGGAGGATATGGGTGTTGCTGGCGCTGGGGAGGAAATTGACCAGAAGGATTCTGATGGTGAGGTGGTTTGTTTAAGTCAGGCACCCGGGGAGACACCTGTTGTCCGTGGGAGGAATATGGCCGTTGACATGCCAGGTGAAAATACCAAAAAAATCAGCTCTTCGGTGTGGAGGTATTTCACCAGAAATGCGGACAACAGGTGTCAAGCCGTGTGTTCCCTTTGTCAAGCTGTAATAAGTAGGGGTAAGGACGTTAACCACCTCGGAACATCCTCCCTTATACGTCACCTGCAGCGCATTCATAATAAGTCAGTGACAAGTTCAAAAACTTTGGGTGACAGCGGAAGCAGTCCACTGACCAGTAAATCCCTTCCTCTTGTAACCAAGCTCACGCAAACCACCCCACCAACTCCCTCAGTGTCAATTTCCTCCTTCCCCAGGAATGCCAATAGTCCTGCAGGCCATGTCACTGGCAAGTCTGACGAGTCCTCTCCTGCCTGGGATTCCTCCGATGCATCCTTGCGTGTAACGCCTACTGCTGCTGGCGCTGCTGTTGTTGCCGCTGGGAGTCGATGGTCATCCCAGAGGGGAAGTCGTAAGCCCACTTGTACTACTTCCAGTAAGCAATTGACTGTTCAACAGTCCTTTGCGAGGAAGATGAAATATCACAGCAGTCATCCTACTGCAAAGCGGATAACTGAGTCCTTGACAACTATGTTGGTGTTAGACGTGCGTCCGGTATCCGCCGTTAGTTCACAGGGAACTAGACAATTTATTGAGGCAGTGTGCCCCCGTTACCAAATACCATCTAGGTTCCACTTCTCTAGGCAGGCGATACCGAGAATGTACACGGACGTCAGAAAAAGACTCACCAGTGTCCTAAAAAATGCAGTTGTACCCAATGTCCACTTAACCACGGACATGTGGACAAGTGGAGCAGGGCAGGGTCAGGACTATATGACTGTGACAGCCCACTGGGTAGATGTATGGACTCCCGCCGCAAGAACAGCAGCGGCGGCACCAGTAGCAGCATCTCGCAAACGCCAACTCTTTCCTAGGCAGGCTACGCTTTGTATCACCGCTTTCCAGAATACGCACACAGCTGAAAACCTCTTACGGCAACTGAGGAAGATCATCGCGGAATGGCTTACCCCAATTGGACTCTCCTGTGGATTTGTGGCATCGGACAACGCCAGCAATATTGTGTGTGCATTAAATATGGGCAAATTCCAGCACGTCCCATGTTTTGCACATACCTTGAATTTGGTGGTGCAGAATTTTTTAAAAAACGACAGGGGTGTGCAAGAGATGCTGTCGGTGGCCAGAAGAATTGCGGGACACTTTCGGCGTACAGGCACCACGTACAGAAGACTGGAGCACCACCAAAAACTACTGAACCTGCCCTGCCATCATCTGAAGCAAGAAGTGGTAACGAGGTGGAATTCAACCCTCTATATGCTTCAGAGGTTGGAGGAGCAGCAAAAGGCCATTCAAGCCTATACAATTGAGCACGATATAGGAGATGGAATGCACCTGTCTCAAGTGCAGTGGAGAATGATTTCAACGTTGTGCAAGGTTCTGATGCCCTTTGAACTTGCCACACGTGAAGTCAGTTCAGACACTGCCAGCCTGAGTCAGGTCATTCCCCTCATCAGGCTTTTGCAGAAGAAGCTGGAGGCATTGAAGAAGGAGCTAACACGGAGCGATTCCGCTAGGCATGTGGGACTTGTGGATGCAGCCCTTAATTCGCTTAACAAGGATTCACGGGTGGTCAATCTGTTGAAATCAGAGCACTACATTTTGGCCACCGTGCTCGATCCTAGATTTAAAGCCTACCTTGGATCTCTCTTTCCGGCAGACACAGGTCTGCTGGGGTTGAAAGACCTGCTGGTGACAAAATTGTCAAGTCAAGCGGAACGCGACCTGTCAACATCTCCTCCTTCACATTCTCCCGCAACTGGGGGTGCGAGGAAAAGGCTCAGAATTCCGAGCCCACCCGCTGGCGGTGATGCAGGGCAGTCTGGAGCGACTGCTGATGCTGACATCTGGTCCGGACTGAAGGACCTGACAACGATTACGGACATGTCGTCTACTGTCACTGCATATGATTCTCTCAACATTGATAGAATGGTGGAGGATTATATGAGTGACCGCATCCAAGTAGGCACGTCACACAGTCCGTACTTATAC
The DNA here is from genome assembly GCF_028390025.1 of Pseudophryne corroboree. Classification (NCBI taxonomy): domain Eukaryota; kingdom Metazoa; phylum Chordata; class Amphibia; order Anura; family Myobatrachidae; genus Pseudophryne; species Pseudophryne corroboree. The sequence goes on along the minus strand of NC_086451.1, from coordinate 250,862,178 downwards.
TGGCAGGAAAAAGAGGCAATTTGGAGGCCCTTGCACAAACTGGCTTTATTCTACCTAAGTTGCCCTCCCACAAGTGTGTACTCCGAAAGAGTGTTTAGTGCCGCCGCTCACCTTGTCAGCAATCGGCGTACGAGGTTACATCCAGAAAATGTGGAGAAGATGATGTTCATTAAAATGAATTATAATCAATTCCTCCGCGGAGACATTGACCAGCAGCAATTGCCTCCACAAAGTACACAGGGAGCTGAGATGGTGGATTCCAGTGGGGACGAATTGATAATCTGTGAGGAGGGGGATGTACACGGTGATATATCGGAGGGTGAAGATGAGGTGGACATCTTGCCTCTGTAGAGCCAGTTTGTGCAAGGAGAGATTAATTGCTTCTTTTTTGGGGGGGGGTCCAAACCAACCCGTCATATCAGTCACAGTCGTGTGGCAGACCCTGTCACTGAAATGATGGGTTGGTTAAAGTGTGCATGTCCTGTTTTGTTTATACAACATAAGGGTGGGTGGGAGGGCCCAAGGATAATTCCATCTTGCACCTCTTTTTTCTTTTCTTTTTCTTTGCATCATGTGCTGATTGGGGAGGGTTTTTTGGAAGGGACATCCTGCGTGACACTGCAGTGCCACTCCTAGATGGGCCCGGTGTTTGTGTCGGCCACTAGGGTCGCTAATCTTACTCACACAGCTACCTCATTGCGCCTCTTTTTTTCTTTGCGTCATGTGCTGTTTGGGGAGGGTTTTTTGGAAGGGACATCCTGCGTGACACTGCAGTGCCACTCCTAGATGGGCCCGGTGTTTGTGTCGGCCACTAGGGTCGCTAATCTTACTCACACAGTCAGCTACCTCATTGCGCCTCTTTTTTTCTTTGCGTCATGTGCTGTTTGGGGAGGGTTTTTTGGAAGGGCCATCCTGCGTGACACTGCAGTGCCACTCCTAGATGGGCCCGGTGTTTGTGTCGGCCACTAGGGTCGCTAATCTTACTCACACAGCTACCTCATTGCGCCTCTTTTTTTCTTTGCGTCATGTGCTGTTTGGGGAGGGTTTTTTGGAAGGGACATCCTGCGTGACACTGCAGTGCCACTCCTAGATGGGCCCGGTGTTTGTGTCGGCCACTAGGGTCGCTTATCTTACTCACACAGCGACCTCGGTGCAAATTTTAGGACTAAAAATAATATTGTGAGGTGTGAGGTATTCAGAATAGACTGAAAATGAGTGTAAATTATGGTTTTTGAGGTTAATAATACTTTGGGATCAAAATGACCCCCAAATTCTATGATTTAAGCTGTTTTTTAGTGTTTTTGGAAAAAAACACCCGAATCCAAAACACACCCGAATCCGACAAAAATAATTCGGTGAGGTTTTGCCAAAACGCGTTCGAACCCAAAACACGGCCGCGGAACCGAACCCAAAACCAAAACACAAAACCCGAAAAATTTCAGGCGCTCATCCCTAATTGCTTAGCAGTCAGTCTGCTGCAGTGGCTTGCAGCCGCAATAGGCCATACTCTTCCAGCATAGCCCTTGGTTCCTGGCACTACAGTCACTTTCCCTACTAACTTGCCTCTATCAGGCATCAGTGCTTGGAAGACTAGGTGAATAAGAGTTTTAAACTGTTCCTTTGCTGCTGATTTCCTGCTGACTCTGGGAGACCTGGAAAACCCGGAATTCCATATTCCATATTAGGTCATAGATTGAGCAACATTAATCATAAGTATAATGTTGGTATCTACATTATTAAATAGAGAGAACATTATGTAAAGTTAACATAATTCTAAAGAATAAAAAATGTTGATACGGAATGCAATTTAATGTTTGATTTTCCCACATTGCAAATGGGAGTTCCCCAATATATCACTAGGTGGTGTTACTATTAGTATATGGTGGTTTACCATATGTGTTCACATGCATGAGCAATCAGTGGCCCTCATTCCGAGTTGTTCGCTCACTAGCTGCTTTTAGCAGCATTGCACACGCTAGGCCGCCCCCCCTCTGGGAGTGTATCTTAGCTAAGCAGAATTGTGAACGAAAGAGTAGCAGAATAGCGAAAAAAAAATTCTTAGCAGTATCTGAGTAGCTCGAGACTTACTCCTACACTGCGATCAGCTCTACCCGTTTCATTCCTGGTTTGACGTCACAAACACGCCCTGCATTCGGCCAGCCACTCCCCCGTTTCTCCAGACACTCCCGTGTTTTATCCTGGCACGCCTGCGTTTATCCACACGGCCAGTTTCCGCCCAGAAACACCCACTTTCTGTCATTCACACTCCGATCACTTCAACAATGAAAATTCTTCGTTCAGACGTGATTAAATCTACTAAGTTTTGTGCTAAAATACTTAGCGCATGCGTGCTGCGTACCATGCGCATGCGCATTTTTGCCTTAATCGCTCTGTTGCGAAAATCGGCAACGAGCAAACAACTCGGAATGACCCCCTGTATCTGAAGCTGAATATTGAAGGTGAACATCACTATAACTATCTTGTAACATTATTTACAAAACATGAATGTTTCCTTCAGCTTTGTAAGATGTCTAATTTTTAGATACTATAAGGTGTCAAAGTCGAAAAATATTGTGGTACACACATCACGTACGAACTACACACAGATGGCCTCCGCGCGTGTACTTGTTCTGCTGTGCGTGCACATATTCGCAATTTGTGTATGGTCGCTCCCACGGTCGTGCGCATCAGTGCGTGGTATGGGTATTTATGGTAGAGTTTGTGAACGCATGGAGAGCTATCAAAACACATTACATATTTAATCCAAATAGTGCACAATGTACACATAGTCCCCCTGCACCACACCAGAAAATAACAACAGTTTAAATGGTTTCAGAACAAGGGGATTCACCTTTACAGAATAGGAGGGGACAGAACTAGGTCATGTGGTGGTGTTTGGTATCCAGCTGTAGGGTATTTTAAGGGTAACATTCCGGTGTTGGTTTGAGGAAGATCGCATGTTCCTGCGGATAGTTATGTGCAGAAGCAGAATATAGATATAAACTGTATTTACTGTACATAATGTATGCGATGGGAATCCAGAGGAGACGACCCAAAAGAGCAGTTAGAACAGACATCGCCCACCAATTCAAATCGACCTATGACCTCTTCTGTACTGTAAAAGTGCATTCCTGTGTCCAATGGACAAAGGGATTACAGTATCCATTGTATTGCTTTTGGAAGAATTGTATAAATAAAGCCTGCTGCAGCCTGGTCTGACACAAGACTCACAACGTTATCTATTAGATTACGGAGGACCGGACCGGGAAGCGCACGCGAATATACTCACGTATCTACCATTGACTGTAGCCATTATTCTGTTATATTGTCTCATATTGTATTGTATATATTGTAACCCCCTTTCAGCAATATTACGCTGTGGTGTCGGAACCCAGTGATTTAACTACAAATCGGTGTTGTGTCTTTCTTTCCCCGCTATGGTTTAAAAGTCTATTAGTAACGCATTGCATTGCTGTATAAGGTTTAAAGCGTATTCATTGGGTGTGTACGCGCTGCGGGTGCATTGTACCGTTAGCGTGGCATTTGTAAACAGAGTCCGTATATCGTACGGGACTCTGTGCGCTAATAGTGTAAAAAGTACATAGCGTCTGTACCAAGTATAGCGGCCGCAGCGGCTAAAGGTTTAAAGTGTGTTTAGAGTGTATAGAAGGTATAGCTTTTCATTCCTGTATATAAATCGACATTATCAATTGGGGGCATCGTCCGGTTTTCCACATATCCACAGCCTAACAGGTCACAGCAGACTTAACCTATAGGCAGAAGGGTGGACAGGTATCCTACGTATCCTTTTCTTGGCCGGTGGATGCACTGAGAAACCCTACTTATTTGCTGATTAGATGACGTCTGCTCTGTATGGTTTGTAGGGATGCTGGTAGAACTCGTAAGGTAAACAGAAAAAAAAAGCTATTTAAATTCTGTGAATTTTTTTTTTGGCGCCAAATGCGTACACAACAAAAGCGTACACCCATACTCTTTGTACACCCGCTCACATTGTTGCCATAGGACTGATTGCTAGATTCATAATATAAATGTTAAGGAAGTAAGTGTAAAACACAAACGCAGTCTGGCCTAGTTATAAAGGTTTATACAGAAAGAAACTGTGTGGCGTGTTAAGTGAGCAATTATAGTTAATATTGCTCACAGTTATAGAAATTGTGTGAGTTGTTTTATTGCGTCTGCACGTTGGTACACGTGGTACGGGTTGTGAGGACAGCGTACACAAAACGTGCACGTGGCGCAAGGCCGCACACGTGGCATAGAGGTACGCTCGGTTGCGTAATTACGCAAGCTTGCGTAGCATTGTGTGCGCATAATAAAACCACACGATAGTTCGTTTAGTTTAAAGGTGGGACAGTAGCCACGCTACAATAGCACAAGATTGCCCAGTTTCCAAAGTTTAGTATAAAACTCTTATTTACTATATTGCCTCTGGGAGTAAAACTGCTTGTCTGAATGAATGATAATTTTCTGTACAGAAAAACCAAAGTGTATTTGAGTGAGCGAACGTAGGAGCGAGTGGAAATTTGAACCCCGGAATTCGGGATCCCGTCATGCGGTACATCAAGTGAGTGGAGACTTGGTGGCGTGAGGCGGCTGACTCACGTTAGTATAAGGTTTAAAACGCAAATCGTGAGGTGATTTGTAAAGGAGCGTGATAGTGCATTGTATTGCGAAGTATTGAAGTTAAAAGGTTTTTGGTATTACGCTCCAGACTGAGGGTCCCAGTTTGTACAACGACCCGTGATCGTACGGCAGATAGGTAACAAGTACCTATATGCTGTGCGATTGGACCGTGCATTTGTGGATGCGATATATTTATAGCGCAACTAGATACCCCTTTACGTGCTTTGCGTAAAAAATCGCGGTACCATTAGCACTGTATAGAGCATACGCAAGTGTGATTTGTGTATGAGTGTATAGGGAGTTTTTGCTGGTCTCTCTCAGGAAAATCTCCAAAGGTGTATATTCACTGGAAATAGGTAAGTAACTCCTAAACACTTCCAGTGAATAGAAATCAGATAGGGACCTCACTGGGTACGCGGTGGTCATTCTTGGAGTGAGTCGTGGTACCCGGCGGAGAAGGAGTGGGTGAAAGCGCTTTAAGAACTTTCACAGTCTATTCGTATTGTGCATTGTGGATTGCGTAATAGGAAAAAGTCCGCGATGGGATCCAATTGCACAAGCGGTGGACGTTTAACCAGGGTTCAGGTTGAGGTGCCAAGGGGTCAGCGAGGTTTGTTATGTGTGGTAAATATGGATCACACACTGAAGACTTTTTGTCTGAATGGGTACGTATGACTGACAAAGATAGGGTACCATTCCCTAAAGTGGGCAGTTTTGAACCAGAGGTATTGCAGAATTTAAGGATAAGGATATGTCTAATAAAATCCAGAAAACAAAGGATTAGACATACAGATTGTTTAAATTTATGGCAGCAAGAGGGGGATATACAAAGAGAATTAGCTCACACAGCAGGTTCCAAACCTAGCGGGAAAATAATGGCGACCGCACCACGACCACCACCACCGTATACAGGTTGAGTATCCCATATCCAAATATTCCGAAATACGGAATATTCCGAAAAACAGACTTTTTTGAGTGAGAGTGAGATAGTGAAACCTTTGTTTTTTTATGTCTCAATGTACACAAACTTTGTTTAATACACAAACTTATTAAAATTATTGTATTAAATGACCTTTAGGCTGTGTGTATAAGGTGTATATGAAACATAAATGAATTGTGTGAATGTAGACACACTTTGTTTAATGCACAAAGTTATAAAAAATATTGTCAAAAATTACCTTCAGGCTATGTGTATAAGGTGTATATGAAACATAAATGCATTCTGTGCTCATAATTAGGTCCCATCACCATGATATCTCATTATGATATGCAATTATTCCAAAATACAGAAAAATCCGATATCCAAAATACCTCTGGTCCCAAGCATTTTGGATAAGGGATACTCAACCTGTATTATGGGGGAGAAAGTGGCTACAGACAATGACATATTGGTACAAGATAAGAGTGTAATTTTAAATGTACTAATGCTAACCCTTGCCAGTTGTATCCCATTTTAAATTTTCCCCAGGACTGCGAGCAGGAAGATGAGCCCAGCACGATATCGGCACTCTCTCTAGCAGCCACCATACAAGACACTCAGGTGGGCAAGGCCCAACCAACAAGAGCAGTAGTCAGGCCCCCTAGCGGAGGGATAAGTGAGGTCGTGTCCACAGGTAAGTACGGTACCGTACATTATGCAGAAACCATAGCACCCCACATTGTAGAATCAAACCAGAATGATGTAATTGAATTAAATCCTGTCAGGGTGATTGCAGTCCCCAATGGGAAGACTGACGCTCAGGGAGTAACTCCCATCAGGAACATTGCCATGCATTGTCCCTGGTCCCGGACAGAATTAAGGTCAATTATTCAGAATTTCCTGATCCCAGAAAAGATCTAGTCGCATGCCAGAGGTTCATTAAAGAGTTAGGTAACGCCACCGAACCCACAAACAAAGATTGGCGAACAGTGCTACGGGTATGTTTACCCTCCAATATTGACCCCGCGAAGTTCATAACTGATTGTAACCTAGACGCAGAGGTACCTCTCACTGAGGAGTACCCTCAGGAGAATGTGCGGCAAATAAATCTGCAATTAGGAGTATATTTCCCTACTGTTGTCAAATGGAATAAAATATTTTTCATAAGACAAAAAGAAGGTGAAATGGCATCTGAATATTTCCATCGAGCACTGCAGGAAATGGCTAGATACACTGGGGTTGAGGATATTAAGGACAATGCACATCACAGGCAGGTAGCCGTTTCTGTATTAATGGACGGGTTGAAGGACACACTGAGGACAAGGGTACAGACCTCTATACCAAACTGGAGAGGTATCTCAGTGGCTGCATTGAGAGAGTTCGCTGTCGAGCATGATAGGAACATCGTTAAACACAGGAAGTCACAGGGGGAAAAACTGATGACTGTAACTATAGGTGCACTTACCACAAAGCGACATCAGCCGAAACCCCAGACCCCTGATGGTAAGTCACGTGAAGCAACATGCTTTAATTGTTACAAGGTAGGACATTACTCAAGGGAATGTAGGAATAAAGGTTCACATAATGTATACCGACCCCCTAGACCAGGATATGAACCACACTACAATACACATAATTGGGGTCAGGGACCGCATAGGAGAAGTTACGAGCCACACGCAGAGGAAACAAGGAGGTACCCACCTAGGAGGGACTGGCAGACCTCTGAAAATTCTCAGCTACCCCCCTCACATATTGTAGCTGTCAGTGCGCTGCGGGAGGTTCTCATCACACAATAGGGGTTGGGCCACACCTGTAGTCTGCAGCCAGTGAAGTTGATTGCTAGCCTTGGTAGTGAACCTGAGGTCACGGTTGATGTAGCTTGTATACCATTACCTTTTCTTGTACACACAGGGGCGGCCAGTTCAGTGTTAAATTCGACTGTAGGTATAAAAACCACGGGTAAAACAATTGCGGCAATGGGAGTAACAGGAACAGTGCAACACTACCCTTTGAGTAGACCTGCAGAGATTATGATAGGGCCCTTGCAAACCAAGCATTCTTTTTTGCTGGCTGCAGCGGCTCCGACTAACCTGCTTGGAAGAGATTTATTGTGTAAAATGCGGTGTGTCATATACTGTACTCCTGAGGGTGTCTTCTTGGATATACTGAGAATCACGTTCAGGAAGTACAAGATATATTAGACATCCCTCAAAGCCTAATGTCGCATTCTGCTGTTATAGACAAGTGTCCAGCAAAGGTAGAGGAAATGATCTCACAAATACCAGGTTCCCTTTGGTCCAAAGATGGACAAGACACTGGATTGATGGCGAATGTAGCTCCGGTAGTAGTGCAAGTAAAAGACGGTAGGATAGCTCCAAAAATCCCCCAGTATCCTCTGAAGCCAGAGGTAGAATTAGGAGTGTACCCCGTCATAGAGCGGTTGCTACAACAGGGCATACTAGTCAGGACGTCCAGCACGGCCAATAGTCCCATTTTCCCTGTGAAAAAGAGTGGGGGGGGGGTTTACAGGCTAGTGCAGGATCTAAGGGGGATAAACAAGATAGTTGAGAGCCAATTCCCCGTAGTGCCCAATCCAGCTGTCATCCTCATGCAAATTCCCCCTACTGCAAAATTTTTCACTGTCATTGACCTCTGTTCTGCCTTCTTTTCTGTCCCTCTGCACCCTGACAGCCAATACCTCTTTGCATTTACATACAGGGGAGTACAGTACACCTGGACTCGTCTCCCCCAAGGTTTCATTGACAGCCCAAGTATTTTCTCCCAGGCTTTGCATGACTGTTTACAATCCTTTCAACCTGAGAGTGGATCAGTCTAATACAGTATGTCGATGACTTATTGTTGTGTTCTGATTCACTCGAATCGTCCTTAAAAGACACGAAACAGCTTCTGTTTCATCTTTCTCATATAGGACACAAGGTTACTAAGGATAAGTTGCAGTTGTGTCAGACCAGGGTAAAATATTTGGGACATTGCTTGACTCAAGGACTTAGACATCTCACCGCTGATAGAATACAGGCGATTCGCGACATGACTCTGCCACAAACCCAGGACAGATCCGCACTTTCCTTCTAATGTGTGGGTACTGCCGAAACTGGAACCCAGGGTACTCCATGCTGGCTTTACCTTTGCAAGAAATGGTCTCTTCGAACAAACCAGATTGGATCTCGCACACAGATGAGTCCGAACTTGCATTTGAGAGACTCAAACAGTGCCTATCACAGGCACCTGCATTAGGTATGCCAGATTATGGGAAGCCCTTTGAATTATACGGTGCAGAAAGTGCAGGGTGCGTGGCAGGTGTCTTAACCCAGAGACATGGTGATGCCAGCAGGCCGGTAGCTTACTACAGTGCACAGTTGGACACCGTAGCGTGGTCTCTCCCCACATGCTTGCAAAGTGTTGCAGCGATAGCTTTGCTAGTAAGTAAAAGTGAAGACGTAGTGTTAGGACACAACCTGAGCATCCATACACCTCATGCAGTATCAGCCTTACTAAACTTCGCCCAAACCAGACATGTCTCATCGGCACGGTTTACAAAATGGGAATTATCACTGATGGCCCCTGTAAACATCACCATAAGGAGATGCAGCACACTAAATCCTGCAACTTACTTGCCAAGTGTGCCTGGACAGGCACAAAGGGTGGATGATGAGAATGATGGTGAAGGAGGATTTAGTGCAGAGACTGATATGCATGATTGTATGGAATACCTGAATCAGACTTTCACTGCGAGACCTGACATTAGTGACAACCCACTGGAAGGCGTAGACTTTACCTTTTACACTGACGGTAGTTGCCACAGACAGACAGAATCAGGAGACTTGTGTACTGGATACGCAGTTGTAGACGACAGAGGTATCATAGAAGCTGAACCCCTGGGCCCACTGCACTCAGCACAAGTTGCTGAGCTGGTCGCCCTAACCAGAGCGTGTGAATTGGCCAAGGGTAAGTCAGCTAATATATACACAGAATCTAGGTATGCCTTTGGAGTGGTGCATGATTTTGGGGCCCTATGGCGCCTCAGAAATTTCATGACAGCAGCTGGCACACCTGTAGCGCATGCGTCCCACATAAAAAGGCTTCTAACAGCGATACAAGAACCAGACAGAGTGGCTGTTATCAAGTGCAAAGCACACACTTACAACCAAGACCCAATTTCACTTGGTAACAGCCGGGCAGACGAAGCTGCTAAATCAGCAGCCAGCACCCCCATACAAACGAACATCACATCACTGATGATATTCAACACAATCAACACACAAAAATTAATTGAAATGCAAAATTTGTGTTCTTCACAGGAAAAGGCGGTCTGGAGGTCAAAGGGGTATGGCCAGGAGTCCTCAGGACTCTGGACAGGTGGACACTGTAAGCCAGTGGCCCCCAGAGCATATCTTCCAGGTCTAGCTGAGGCGGCACACGGTCTGAACCACCTAGGCAAAGAGGGTATGTGCAAGCTAGTGAGAGCCTACTGTTGTGCACCAGGATTCTCTTCTCATGCAGGTAAGAGAGCAATGACATGCCTTACTTGCTTGAGGAAGAATATTGGAAAGTCAATACCAACAGAGCCATCGCATATCCCTCCGACAGACGGACCTTTTCAGGTAATACAAATTGATTTCATACAGTTACCACCCTGTAGGAATTTAAAATATGTGTTAGTCTGTATTGATGTATTTTCCAATTGGGTAGAAGCGTTCCCTGCTGCCACAAATACTGCTACGTTCACTGCAAAGAAAATTGTGCAGGAATTTGTGTGTAGATATGGTATCCCTAGAATAATTGAAAGCGATAGGGGTACCCATTTTACAGGTGAAGTCTTTCAGGTTATGTGCAAACTAATAGAAATTAATAGCAAGCTGCATACTCCGTACCGACCACAGGCGAGTGCAAAGGTGGAGAGAATGAACAGCACTATTAAGAACAAGCTGAGCAAAGTGATGGCTGAGACTGGATTGTTGTGTCCAGAAGCTTTGCCACTAGCATTGTACAGCATCAGAACCACTCCCAGGTCTCCCCTTAACCTATCACCCTTTGAGATTCTTTTTGGTCGACAACCTCATGTAATGATAGACCCCCAGGATGATTTGAAATGCAATAATGAAGTGACTGTGAAATATTTGGTTGGGATGAGCCAGCAGCTGAGAAATCAACATAGAAATCTAAAGCTGGTGATTCCTGACCTACCGAACAGTAATTGTCATGACATTGAACCTGTGGATTATGTAATGATTCAAAATTTTCTATGCTCAGGTTGCTTCATTGACAGGTGGGAAGGACCGTACCAAGTCTTGCTAACCAGCACGACAGCATTGAAGGTTGCCGAAAGAGAGACTTGGGTCCACTCGTCCCACTGTAAGAAGGTCGCTGACCTGGAGAGAACCCGTGACAAAGAGCAGAGTGTAGAGAACATCGTATCACTGGAGTGTCTGTTCCGGGAAGGTTGAGAGGCAGGACTGTTGAGACGGCACCTGAGCACTGAGAACAACAAGACCAGAGGCGGTTGTCGCACCAGTTTTTTTTTCTTTTTCCATCTCCCACTACCCTCCTTCTCTTCTTCTCTTTCTCCCCCCCTTCTTGTCTCCCTTCTCTCCCCTTAACAAGATGGATCTACCCCAAGAGACTGTGTTTCGGGTTTTTCTGTTAATCCTCTTGTTGACCAGGACAGTCTGTTACGGTGAGGGTCCCAGAGAGGTCGAGCAAGGATCTGGAATGGGTTCTGATGGCGAGGATGGATTTGTAGAATCTCAGGAGCAACACATCACTCGAGCAAAGGCGGGTATCAGAAAGCGCTCTGGTAGTCAGGGAGCTTGGAGGCACTGTGAAGGGTTATTGTCTGAGGAAAATTGCATTTGTAGGAATTGTGAGAACATAGTCGAGGATGGATGCATCCAGAGATGTCAGTCCAGCCTTAATATCGACATGGACCGTCATCCATTGAGTGATTACCACTCACTAGTGGGTAAGGTCTTAAACCAGACAGAATGCTGGGTGTGCTCACAAGTACCTCAAGGTCAGAGCAAGTCAGGATTAGTACCATACCCTTTAGCAATAGATGAGGTACTCGAATTATGGGGTGGGAGACCGGTGGACAAGAAATTCAATATTTCTAGGCCCCCTAGTTTGAAGCTCCACCAGTATCATGTAGATAGATCCTTATTATGTTTCAATATTTCCAATTACCAAAAACCGGGAAATTGGGAAGTGACGTGGAATAACCAGACAATGACCTTTTCACACAGAGCTGATAGGATACCCATAGACTCTGTACTTGTACGCCAAATAGCCAACAGTGGGAGGTATTTTCGGTATAGGTATACTCGTGGGAGCAAGACCATGTGGGTTGGAAAAGTATCGCCAGGGTATTGTGCCCATATCATCCAGCCCGATACTTGTACTGAGCAGATGGGAGAACTAGGGATTGGGTTTTTCACGTGGAAAGTTTGTTATATGGTGATGTCATATTCTGTCCCCTATGTTCTCCCAGATGATGCCTATTTCATATGTGGGAGGAAGGCGTACAAGTGGCTTGCCCCGAGCTCAGAGGGATTGTGTTATATTGGGAGAGTACTGCCAGAGGTCATGACCATAACCCATGATAAGATGAAATACGTTCACTGCAGTGCTCAGGCTCCTTATACTCATACTCACTATGAACACATCGTCAAGAGACACCTCATAGATAGGACAGAGCACGCAGCCTCTGATTTGATCCACGAATCCACCGGGATTCAATTCCTTCTCGCATTAGACATCACCCGTACTGCCAGAGGAATCATAAATTATAGGTATATAATTGCGCTAGCGAACTTAATAGATAATATCACTGAGATGTATGACGACACCTTCAGGTATACGGAAAGGAAGTTACAAGCTTACAAGAAGGAATTGATCCAGCACAGGATGGTCCGTAATTATATCACAGCTGTGACGGGTGGGTACTGTGTCACTTTGGCAACTCAACATGGTGTGAAGTGCTGTACGTATATTACAAACAGCACTGACGACCCCACGGAGATTATCGATCAAAAGATGGACGATATCTTGCAGTTGAAGTGGGAGTTCCGGAGGAGACACAACCTTACCCTGACGGCTGTGGGTAATGAGCTGACTGGCTGGGTCTCATGGTTGAACCCACGAAATTGGTTCTCAGGATTAGGAGAGTGGGCTCAAAATGTTATTATGAGTGTAGGGAAGTTTCTCCTTTGTATCCTGGGAGTCGTCATAATTATTGGCTTGATATTTAGGTGTGTTCTAATTCTGACGCGGCGCAAGCACGGCACAAAGTTGATGAGTCTAGGGAGCGAGGGCATTGTTATAGCAGCAGATTTAATTTACGACCCATCCATAGAGACAGTGTTATGATAAGGATTGCAAATGAATTCCATGGCCTTTTTCTTTCACCCGTTTTTCTTTTGTCTCCCCCTCTGCCCAGATACACCCATCCGGAAAAGACATCAGCCCTACCCAAGAATGTTTATGTAAATGTTTATGTGAATGTATTTTAGATATGTGTCTTATCTTCATCTCTGCAACCTCCAGTTAATAGCACACATAGTCGACAGGTGATATCCACATATAATAGCACTCACATATGTCTCCCCTCCGTGTATCATCAACTAAATGTGCACCCCATTTGTTGGAACAATCCTACAATAGCTCGGTAGTGTTTGTTGGTCCATTTACAGACCCTTAGTACGGGATGAGAAGGATTTAATGTATACTTCGCAATACCTCAAAGCTTATTTAGAACATATACGGCACGATGATACATGCCGCTCAGACATGGAATCATACATACATGCTTTTTACTATCCCACTAGGTCATACATTTCCTACCTACCACTCTCCCCCGACCATCCAAAACTTCTGTAGATATTGTGTAGATATTTTTCTGTTTAGTGTTTAGATAGTGGCAGTTATTGGTGACTGCCAAAGGGTGGACTGTCAAAGTCGAAAAATATTGTGGTACACACATCACGTACGAACTACACACAGATGGCCTCTGCGCGTGTACTTGTTCTGCTGTGCGTGCACATATTCGCAATTTGCATATGGTCGCTCCCGCAGTCGTGCGCATCAGTGCGTGGTATGGGTATTTACGGTAGAGTTTGTGAACGCATGGAGAGCTATCAAAACACATTACATATTTAATCCAAATAGTGCACAATGTACACATAGTCCCCCTGCACCACACCAGAAAATAACAACAGTTTAAATGGTTTCAGAACAAGGGGATTCACCTTTACAGAATAGGAGGGGACAGAACAAGGTCATAAGGTGGTGTTTGGTATCCAGCTGCAGGGTATTTTAAGGGTAACATTCTGGTGTTGGTTTGAGGAAGATCACATGTTCCTGCGGATAGTTATGTGCAGAAGCAGAATATAGATATAAACTGTATTTACTGTACATTATGTATGCGGCTGGAATCCAGAGGAGACCACCCACAAGAGCAGTTAGAACAGACATCGCCCACCAATTCAAATCGACCTATGACCTCTCCTGTACTGTAAAAGTGCATTCCTGTGTCCAATGGACAAAGGGATTACAGTATCCATTGTATTGCTTTTGGAAGAATTGTATAAATAAAGCCTGCTGCTTGCCTGGTCTGACACAAGACTCACAACGTTTTCTATTAGATTACGGAGGACCGGACCGGGAAGCGCACGCGAATATACTCACGTATGTACCATTGACTGTAGCCATTATTCTGTTATATTGTCTCATATTGTATTGTATATATTGTAACCCCCTTTCAGCAATATTACGCTGTGGTGTCGGAACCCAGTGATTTAACTACAAATCGGTGTTGTGTCTTCCTTTCCCCGCTATGGTTTAAAAGTGTATTAGTAACGCATTGCATTGCTGTATAAGGTTTAAAGCATATTCATTGGGTGTGTACGCGCTGCGGGTGCATTGTACCGTCAGCGCGGCGTTTGTACACAGAGTCTGTACATCGTACGGGACTCTACGCTAATAGCGTAAAAAGTACGTGGCGTGTGTACCAAGTATAGCGGCCGCAGCGGCTAAAGGTTTATAGTGTGTTTAGAGTGTATAGAAGGTATAGCTTTTCATTCCTGTATATAAATCGACATTATCAAAGGTTTATGAGGATTCTGGACATTTAACCAATACTTCAATGTCCCTTGATGGCCATTAAATAAAATAGCTTATCTTATAAATGGTAACTAACTTTACCTGTGTATTTAAGTCAATATCATATGCTAAATAAATGTTATCTAATACTTTGTCCTCTTTTAGAAACCGACTAGGGGTAAAGCAAATCGAGTGTGAAAACACAATGGACCCTAAAAAATTGTAGTTTTTTTTTTTAATGAAATTTGAAAATATACAAAAGGTGGAAACATTGGTAGGATGATCATTATTTGAGGACAAGGGACGGGGACCCCTTTGGACTTTTTTTGATGGCAAAGACAGAGCAAGTAATAGACGGAGGACCTCATACATGAAACATACAGTCATGCTATATGGGTGTAGTATGGTATGCTGGCGGTCGGGCTCCTGGCGACCAGCATACCGACAGCTGGGCGAGCGCAAATGAGCCACGCTATCTATTCTCCCTCCAGGGGGGTCGTGGACCCCCGAGAGGGAGAAAAGATGTCGGTATGCCGGCGGTCGGTATTCCGGCGCTGGTATGGTGGTCGCCGGGAGCCCGGCCGCCGGCAACCAGGAGACCACCCTGCTATACAGGTATGTGTAAGGTATTGGTGATGTGGTGTGAGCTGCCTGCGTTTCCCACTAATTGACTCTCAGGATGACACTGCTCCGCAGCAGACTGTATGCTGGGGTCCATGCTGCAGTGTCAGCGACCGTTAGTGGAGGGGGAGGGGCTTATAATGAGTGAGTGATCACCCAATACGTCTTGACAATTATATAGTAGGATTACATTTTGGGTTCAAGTTCAGAACTTGGGACTCCCTGTCTTAAAGTAACTAAACTGCTTCAGATCATTACATTTGTTCAGAACATTAAAGGTCGACAGGGTGAAAAGGTGAACAAATGGTTAACAGAAAAATAGTCGACAATTTTTTGTGGGCCAATTATCGTATAAAGTTGAAGGTTTTTTTGGGCCAATTATTGTATAATGCATGGTATGTGACCACCATAAGTACAAATGTGCCCAATATCCAAGAATATGAATTTAAGGGCCTTATATATAAAATTTGGTAATTACAGAAATGTATAAAATACTGTAAGCTACTATAAATCTTGTCCTTTTTCTGCTTTCCGGTACCATTTGTGTAAGCTGTTACAGGTGTGCTGTGAACAATATAATTTGCACATGAGATTGTTAAAAGTGCAAAACAGAGAAGAAATGTCTAAAATAGCGAGGGGGTAGGCAAATCAAAGAGTATGGGTGTAGTTGAGAGCCTTGTAGGAGTGGGAAGTTTGAATTTGATTCTGATGAAGATAGGGAGCCAGTGAGATGACTAACAAAGGGAGAAGCCGAATTAGAGCATAGAGAGAGGAAAATTAGGCTAGTGGCAGAGTTAAGCATAGAAAGAAGAATGAGGAGAGTAAAGAGGTGGTTTTAGAGGCTAAAAGAACTATCAAAGCTCGCAGAGAAAATAAATGTAGAGGAAGAAGTGAAGGGGGCCAAGGGTAAAACCTCAGGAGATTCTGACAGGAAGGGGAAGTGTTGACTGCAGATACAAAAAAGTGGTTGGATAAGTAGGAGACTAACTAGTTGCCTGCTTCTGAAAAAGGATCTACATCCAAAACACGTTAAGCGGAGGCTGAGGACTGCATCTACCAGGCACTGTGACTCCTTCCACATCTGGTATCTCCTTGTGGGTAAGACTGATATCTGGAATCCCTCTTGCCTTGCTGATCATCTCAACATACAGGAGTAACCTGTGTCACATTAATGGATTGAGCAGCCCTGATGTTTTACATGCCTGTTTGTATTTTAGCCTTGTGAGTGCATTTGATATTTATTAAAAATTGTGATCTGCTAAAAGGATCTCTGCACTATTGGTCGTTCCTATTTTTGTGTGTCTTAAATCTGCATTCTGAGTTGTCTGGAGCAGATAGACACGCATCTTTTAAGTAATAAAGGATATAAGAAATACTGTCTACTACAAGATAGATTTATTTGGACTGGTATCTACATGATAATCCCTCAGAGCACCTGAAGTGTAGAGAAAAAATCCCCTTTAGGAGAGAATTAAGTCACTGAGCCCCAGTACAGTGAAGGGTTGGAAGAAAGAAGGGATGTTTTGGTGGAGTATAGGGTCCGAAAGCCAGATTGGAGTAGGTAAAAGAGGGAGTAGATTAGGCGGAAAGGAAGGATATGAGGCAGTTGTATATAACCCACTCATGGAGTTCAGGCCATAGGAGAGGTGAGAGATGGGTCATTAATTAGAAAGGAAGGAGGGATCAAGTGAGAGCTTTTTGAGAATGGGGCAGACCATGGTTCGCTTGAAGGATTTGGGGAATGTGCCAGTGAAGAGAGATAAGTTGACCAGGTGGATAATGTATAAGCATGCCTCAGGAGTGAGGAACCAAAGGATGTGGGAGAAGATGTGGTCAAGTGGACAGATGGATAGGATGAGAGAATCGTATGGACTTCAATCCAGAAGACAGGGGAGGAGGACAAATTGGTTGTCTCAGACAGACAAAATAATTGAAATGTGGCAATTTCATTATTAATTATTAGGTTTAAATGCAGGCACCTCCCATGCTTTTCAAACCAAGCAGACTTGTTTGAATCCCTCTTTGCGACCCCCCCCCCCCCCCCCCCAAAATAAAAGAAAGAAACCAAATTAAACCCTTGTGTTATGATTTTTTACACTTCATGTCCACTAGGGTGTGCTATAGAAGTTCTACATGCAATAGACCTACAATCATTAGGTTGACAGGCACTAGGTCGTCATGGACATAATGTCGACTTGAACGAAGGTTGACATATAAAAGGTCGACGTTGGAAAATGTCACAAGGTATTAAAGACCGAGAGGGTCGAAAAGTTGACACAAAAATTGTCAACATAAAAATGGTCGTTTTTTTGGGGGGGGGGTTAGTGTGGATAGATTTGGCATCTGTGACCAACAATTGTTCAAACACGTCACCACGCTTCAGATACAGTATCTCGCTTCACTCACCACAAGGTTACTAAAGGTTATGATTTGTGACATGGATAGTAAGGAAAGAAATAGTAAAAAAAAAATATGAAAAAACCCCAAAACATGTGTTGACCATATGTGTGTCGACCATTGTCATGTTAACCATATGACCCTGTTGACCTTTTGAATCTGTCAACCTTTTCCAGTGTCAACCATTCATATGTCCACCTTTTATCCATGTCAACCTCCATGTTTACCTTGTGTCTGTCGCAGTGCTGTAACTAGACTTTTTGGTGCCCTATGCCAGAGACAGAATTGGCTCCCCCTACCTCCATTTTCCAGTAGGAACATAACGTGTATGCCTCGTGGGGAAGGGGCATGACAAGATTGATTCCAGAGAAACCCCATGCTATGATGCCCCTTCCCACATTTTATATATACACAAATCCTCTTTATACCACATTCATGCACTTAACTTGAGAGCTCGTTGTTATTCACTTACAATACCCTTTATTAAATAACACATTTCAATATACTGCCATACCCAGGATTCAAACCTATAACCTGTTGAATTCTAATCAAACAACCTACTCATTGATCTATTTGATCCTGCATAAAAACTATGAACGCTATATGAAGCTACTGGTACTTTGTTGAAAAAAAAAAATCAGCAATGCAAAGAGCAGATCTATGTAGTGTGCAGCCACACATCCAATCTCTTGCAGACACACACTACATAGATCTGCTCAGCCGCAATGCTGATTATTTTTTCACAAAGTACAAGGTAAGCTTCAAATAGTTAGAATTCTCTAGCTTAGAATTATCCACCTTTCTATTTAAGGGCACATTGGCAATGGGTTAGAATCCCGGGTATGTCAGCATCTTGAAATGTAATAAAGGACAGTGGGGGTCATTCTGACCTGATCGCTCACTGCAATTCTTCGCAGTGCAGCGATCAGGTCAGAACTGCGCATGCGCCGCAGTGTGCCGGCGCAGGGCTGACAGCCGACGGCTGTCGTTGCCTAGCGATCGCCTCTGCCTGATTGATAGGCAGAGGCTGTCGCTGGGCGGGAGAGGGTGGCACGGCGGCGTTTGAAAGTAATTAAAACAGATAATTGACAAGTGCCACCTGTCCAGGAGCGCTATGTGCGGTGCCCCCTATGCACACACCTAGTTACGGCCCTGGTCTGTCGACCATATGGGGTAGACCTAATGACTGTCGATCTAAAGTGTGTCGGCCAATAGTCCAGATTCAGGTCCAATGGAATATCTATTCATTTATCAACTTTTATAGACTTTTACCTGCTGCTGTTACTTTCATAAAATCCTATATAAAATAGCCTCTACATTATAAACGATTCAAAAGACTTGCATGTAATTGTATTTTTTCTAAACAGAATAGATAGAAGTGAAACATTTTGAAACATTCATTAATGAACGTGTTTTACTTATTCTGGAAAATAATTATTTTTATTTTGAAGGTGACTTTATTTACAGTGCATTGGAACAGTCATGGGAACCAGGTTCACTACGCCAATCTTTTTATGATGTACTGAGAGCGAAAAAATATTAAACCCCAGCTCGAGCTGGGGGTAGCCATAGTTTCCTGGTATAGCCGATGTTTTTGTATTAGGCAGGATAATCACTGATGTTTGGAAAGGTTTTACTCCTTTTTTTAAATAATAATCATTTACATATCAAGTTGTATTGCAGTATATACTTGTTAGATCACTTTTCTAGACATTACAATATATGTTGAATCCAATCATTTACAAACAAAAGTATACAGAAAAGAAATGGATAGAAATAACTACATTCAGCCAAACATTGAACACCACAAGAACTCGCTCAGCTGAATTTCGCTGGATTAGTTCAAGAGAGTGATGGGTAACTGTACAAAAGCCAGAATATGTAGAGACCAAATAATAAAAAATGAGTAAAGCCTTTAAATTAAAGGGTTATAATGAAGAATTCTTGTAAAAGGAAGAAATAAAATTAAACAAAATTAACAGCAGAAAATTTGAAACCCAAAATAATATACAGTAACAAAACAGAGCAAAATAATTATCAAATGGCTATAGCAGTGGTTCCCAAGCTTTTTTAAATTACGGCACCCTAGAGTGTAAGAATTGTTTTCATGGCACCTCTAGGTCAAAAGTTTCTTATTGAGAAATTCAGAATAGAATATTAAATTAAGTAAACCGTGTTTATATGCCATCCTTAGGTTCAGTTATTTGGTGAGGGACAAGAATATCCAGACAACCCAAATTTATTTATAAACAAGCAAAAAGTATGACAGTTCATTTAGCAAAGAGTTCTATAGCTGAACCCTATGTTTGTATGTTGTATAAAGCTTTTAGTGACTTGGGGTGAATTCAATTAGCAGCAGTAATTTACTGCAAGCTTATTGATCCCCGGGGCTTTTCAATTTTCCCCGAAGCACTTATCAGAGATTTTTTCTTCGCCTCTGAATGCTTTAAAAATCCCAGATAACTAGGGGTTAACGTTGCTGCGACACTGTTAATGGACGAAACCCTGAACTTTTCACAGATTCTGTGTGTTAACACCGTTAACACATGTTAACCCCTGTTAACATGTTAAGTAAATGGGTGTTAAATAGGGGTTCGGGTGAAAAGGGAACTGGAATTGAATAGCCTCAGGCAATAAAGCCCAAGGCACCCGCCCTTTTTCACCACCATTAACTTAACGGGGCTAATTGAATTCAGCTCTTAGATGCTTACCCACATGAAAAACAGATTAGTGAATATTAGCATATTGTCCAACTCAGTGTCAGACCCACTATTATTTAGCGCTCTATTCATTTATTTGAAAAGAACCTTTTATTTAGTTTAGTGCATTGTTCATTATCAATATCTGTCCTTTACCTGGATACAGTTTGTCACCAAATTTACTTTCTACCCAACCTTTCCCTTTTAGCTTTGATACCATGCTGCTTACTATTTGTAGGAGGGATTTGGTATTTCCATTGCACCAGTCTTCCTTACAGATTTCCCTGCAGCACTATCTGTCCAGAGATTGGCACTATTCAAACTGATGTGTGCACTGATGGAAGAGGTGTATTGAAAGCTATCCTGCACAGATAAACTCAGCATGCAAATTGATATATGCTTACCACGTTTGGTAAGTTTAGTCATTTAAGTGTCTGTAATACACATTGTCACGTCTGCATCAATCATATGCCTGATTAGCTACCACCACCTTGTGTTATATGGGAGTCATTCCGAGTTGCTCGCTCACTACCTTTTAGTTTTAGCAGCCGTGCAAACGCTATGCCGCCACCCACTGGGAAGTGCGAACACATGTGCAGCCGAGCTCTGCAAAAACAGTTTGTGCAGTTTCAGAGTAGCTCTGTACCTACTCAGCGCTTGCGATCACTTCAGCCTATTCATGTCTGGATTTGACGTCAGACACCCGCCCAGCGAACGCCCAGCCACGCCTGTGTTTTTGCAAACAATCCCTGAAAACGGTCAGTTGACACCCAGAAATGCCCCCTTCCTGTCAATCTTCTTGCGGCTGTCAGTGCGACTGAAAACTTCGCTAGAACCTGTGCACAACCACAATGGACTTTGTACCCGTACGACGAGCGTGCGCATTGCGGTGCATACGCATGCGCAGAAATGCCGATTTCTAGCCTGATTGCTGCGCTGCAAACAACGGCAGCTAGCGATCAACTCTGAATGACCCCCACTGTCAGGTCTAAATGTAAAGGTGCATTGTGGTGTTTCAGATCTCTGTATTAAGGGCCTGATTCAGAGTTGTATGTAAGCTTGATTTACATATAGCTCTGATGTTTACCAATTGGCACAGGTATCCAGAATAACCTGAATGTTACTCAGATAGCTGATGTTCACACAGCAGCAGATCACAGAAGCATACAGGAGGCGACTATTAATACAAGATGCCTCCTGTGGCATTAGGATATTTTCTCATCTAGGCTGTGTCCAAAAATGCAACAGAAATGCGAACAACGTCCATCTCTGAATTTACTGTATGTCTTCAAAATGTTATGATAACATACTACAAGTAATTTGTATAAAAACAAGTTAATGAAAATGCTAAATCTTTTCATATAATATATAAATGTTGAATATTGGATATTTAGGTAAGCAGCATAATTACCTTCAGATTGGAACTGCAAGTTTTCTCATCAGTGTAACTGAAATATTTTTTTTCCTGAAAAACAGCCACATAAAAGCTCTGGTGCAGTGCTATATTGGTGCTCCTATTATATTTGTAAGGGATTTACCTTTGTACATTCAGTAGCTTTTGTCATATCACACAGCTTAGGTATACATGCTACTGCTTGGCACAGAACAGTTAGTTCTTAACAAATATTTAAATTCATTTAATATCTTGTGTAATAAATATCTACTGTATGACCAAGCAACTTACACAATGCTTACACAATCTTAATGCTTACAAAATCTGTTAAACTAATCTTAACATTCAAAATGAACATAATTGACACTTTTATGATCTATACATAATCTCAGCATACGAAAGGATTATTTTGTAGGCATAATAAAATTGGTTAAATATTGTATTGTTTTATTTCGTTCTTTATGATTAGGAGTCAAAAAAAGCAAAAAATAATATACCAACAGCAATGTTAAATATATGTAAATTTACGTAGATTAGCAACATTAAAGCTTACTAAAGGTTAAAAAAAAAACAGTAGAGATTGATAACTTGATTTAAGAAATTTTTAAATTCATGGTTGTACATGAAAAATAATGGGGATGTAACGCATTCCCTTACCTGGAGATATCAATGAATACCAAAAGAAATAAAAATATACTTTGATAAGCATGATATATAAACATTTTAAAAAGGAAATTTGAGCACTACAATCTTTTAGAGTATACCTTTTGTTCCAATTACAGAATTCTAATCCAAGAAACAAATAGTCACCTCTCATAAAATTCCATACAGTCTATGAACTACAGTGCCTAGCAGACCTGCGTTTTGTTAACCATATAATGACTGAAGACGAACAAAGAAATATAAGACCAATGAATAGGTGTTAACATTGATGCATGGTTGTTTCGTGAAGCTGAAGTCCCTCATAGGAAGGACAAGCAGACAATATAAGAACTTATTTTCTGTGGAAGCTTTGCTTACTGTAAAACAGTGGCATCTAGGATTGCAAACACTTTGATTATATCCAGATACTAGAAAAGTAAATATACACAGAGGCTCTGCCTGTGCTTCCGCAATACTATAATTATGACTCACTGACATCAGAGGCCTGTATGTGATCTAAGAGTATTACCTAGCCTGACTGCAAATGTTCAATGACGTATATGTGTATATAGTGGAGCGTGGTCCTACTGCTTACAGTTTGACATTTGAAACTGTACTGGCAGGCTTTGTAGTCCAGGAACTTTACTTTTTTAAGGGTTAAAACATGCTTAAAGCCCTAACATCTACAGTTGGATGTTGGAAATATTACACTTTTCTTTCTTAAACAACTTTCATTTCAATAGAATGTTTTGCTACTTTATAACACTAAAAATGGAAATAATAAGAATTTACTTACCGATAATTCTATTTCTCGTAGTCCGTAGTGGATGCTGGGGACTCCGTAAGGACCATGGGGAATAGCGGCTCCGCAGGAGACTGGGCACAAAAGTAAAGCTTTAGAACTACCTGGTGTGCACTGGCTCCTCCCCCTATGACCCTCCTCCAAGCCTCAGTTAGGATACTGTGCCCGGACGAGCGTACACAATAAGGAAGGATTTTGAATCCCGGGTAAGACTCATACCAGCCACACCAATCACACCATATAACTTGTGATCTAAACCCAGTTAACAGCATGATAACAGAGGAGCCTCTAGAAAAGATGTCTCACTACAGCAATAACCCGATTTTTTGGTAACAATAACTATGTACCAGTATTGCAGACAATCCGCACTTGGGATGGGCGCCCAGCATCCACTACGGACTACGAGAAATAGAATTATCGGTAAGTAAATTCTTATTTTCTCTGACGTCCTAGTGGATGCTGGGGACTCCGTAAGGACCATGGGGATTATACCAAAGCTCCCAAACGGGCGGGAGAGTGCGGATGACTCTGCAGCACCAATTGAGAGAACTCCAGGTCCTCCTCAGCCAGGGTATCAAATTTGTAGAATTTTACAAACGTATTTGCTCCTGACCAAGTAGCTGCTCGGCAAAGTTGTAAAGCCGAGACCCCTCGGGCAGCCGCCCAAGATGAGCCCACCTTCCTTGTGGAATGGGCTTTTACAGATTTTGGCTGTGGCAGGCCTGCCACAGAATGTGCAAGCTGAATTGTACTACAAATCCAACGAGCAATAGTCTGCTTAGAAGCAGGAGCACCCAGCTTGTTGGGTGCATACAGAATAAACAACGAGTCAGATTTTCTGACTCCAGCCGTCCTGGAAACCTATATTTCCAGGGCCCTGACAACATCTAGCAACTTGGAGTCCTCCAAGTCCCTAGTAGCCGCAGGCACCACAATAGGTTGATTCAGGTGAAACGCTGAAAACCACCTTAGGGAGAAACTGAGGACAAGTCCTCAATTCCGCCCTGTCCGAATGGAAAATCAGATGAGGGCTTTTACAGGATAAAGCCGCCAATTCTGACACGCACCTGGCCCAGGCCAGGGCCAACAGCATGACCACTTTCCATGTGAGATATTTTAACTCCACATATTTAAGTGGTTCAAACCAATGTGACTTTTGGAACCCAAAAACTACATTTAGATCCCAAGGTGCCACTGGAGGCACAAAAGGAGGCTGTATATACAGTACCCCTTTCACAAACGTCTGAACTTCAGGGACTGAAGCTAGTTCTTTTTGGAAGAAAATTGACAGGGCCGAAATTTGAACCTTAATGGACCCCCATTTCAGGCCCATAGACACTCCTGTTTGCAGGAAATGTAGGAATCGACCTAGTTGAAAATTCCTCCGTCGGGGCCTTACTGGCCTCGCACCACACAACATATTTTCGCCAAATGCGGTGATAATGTTTTGCGGTTATATCTTTCCTGGCTTTGATCAGGATAGGAATGACTTCATCCGGAATGCCTTTCTCCTTCAGGATCCGGCGTTCAACCGCCATGCCGTCAAACGCAGCCGCGATAAGTCTTGGAACAGACAGGGTCCTTGCTGGAGCAGGTCCCTTCTTAGAGGTAGAGGCCACGGATCCTCCGTGAGCATCTCTTGAAGTTCCGGTTACCAAGTCCTTCTTGGCCAATCCGGAGCCACGAATATAGTGCTTACTCCTCTCCATCTTATAATTCTCAGTACCTTGGGTATGAGAGGCAGAGGAGGGAACACATACACTGACTGGTACACCCACTGTGTTACCAGAGCGTCTACAGCTATTGCCTGAGGGTCCCTTGACCTGGCGCAATACTTGTCGAGTTTTATAAACATGTGGAAGACTTCTGGGTGAAGTCCCCACTCTCCCGGGTGGGGGTCGTGTCTGCTGAGGAAGTCTGCTTCCCAGTTGTCCACTCCCGGAATGAATACTGCTGACAGTGCTATCACATGATTTTCCGCCCAGCGAAGAATCCTTGCAGCTTCTGCCTTGCCCTCCTGCTTCTTGTGTCACCCTGTCTGTTTACGTGGGTGACTGCCGTGATGTTGTCCGAATGGATCAACTCCGGGTGACCTTGAAGCAGAGGTCTTGCTGAGCTTAGAGCATTGTAAATGGCCCTTAGCTTCAGGATATTTATGTGAAGTGATGTCTCCAGGCTTGACCATAAGCTCTGGAAATTCCTTCCCTGTGTGACTGCTCCCCAGCCTCGCAGGCTGGCATCCGTGGTCACCAGGACCCAGTCCTGAATGTCGAATCTGCGGCCCTCTAGAAGATGAGCACTCTGCAACCACCACAGGAGAGACACCCTTGTGCTTGGTGACAGGGTTATCCGCTGATGCATCTGAAGATGCGACCCGGACCATTTGTCCAGCAGGTCCCACTGGAAAGTTCTTGCGTGGAATCTGCCGAATGGGATTGCTTTGTAGGAAGCCACCATTTTTCCCAGAACCCTTTCATTGATGTACTGAGACTTGGCTCAGTTATAGGAGGTTCCCGACTAGCTCGGATAACTCCCTGACTTTCTCCTCCGGGAGAAACACCTTTTTCTGGACTGTGTCCAGGATCATCCCTAGGAACAGAAGACGAGTTTTTCCTCACCGAACATAATACCCCTTTTTGGTGGTACTCGTATTATCAGAAATGTGTAAAACATTTTTCATTGCCTCAATCATGTAACGTGTGGCCCTACTGGAAGTCACATTTGTCTCTTCACCGTCGACACTGGAGTCAGTATCCGTGTCGGCGTCTATATCTGCCATCTGAGGTAACGGGCGCTTTAGAGCCCCTGACGGCCTATGAGACGTCTGGACAGGCACAAGCTGAGTAGCCGGCTGTCTCATGTCAACCACTGTCTTTTATACAGAGCTGACACTGTCACGTAATTCCTTCCAACAGTTCATCCACTCAGGTGTCGACCCCCTAGGGGGTGACATCACTATTACAGGCAATCTGCTCCGTCTCCACATCATTTTTCTCCTCATACATGTCGACACAAACGTACCTACACACAGCACACACACAGGGAATGCTCTGATAGAGGACAGGACCCCACTAGCCCTTTGGGGAGACAGAGGGAGAGTTTGCCAGCACACACCAGAGCGCTATATATATACAGGGATAACCTTATATAAGTGTTTTTCCCCTTATAGCTGCTGTATTTTTAATACTGCGCCTAATTAGTGTCCCCCTCTCTTTTTTAACCCTTTCTGTAGTGTAGTGACTGCAGGGGAGAGCCAGGGAGCTTCCCTCCAACGGAGCTGTGAGGGAAAATGGCGCCAGTGTGCTGAGGAGATAGGCTCCGCCCCCTTCTCGGCAGCCTTATCTCCCGTTTTTCTGTGTATTCTGGCAGGGGTTAAATTCATCCATATAGCCCAGGTGCTATATGTGATGCATTTTTTGCCATCCAAGGTGTTTTTATTGCGTCTCAGGGCGCCCCCCCCAGCGCCCTGCACCCTCAGTGACCGGAGTGTGAAGTGTGCTGAGAGCAATGGCGCACAGCTGCAGTGCTGTGCGCTACCTTGTTGAAGACAGGACGTCTTCTGCCGCCGATTTTCCGGACCTCTTCTGTCTTCTGGCTCTGTAAGGGGGCCGGCGGCGCGGCTCTGGGACCTATCCATGGCTGGGCCTGTGATCGGTCCCTCTGGAGCTAATGTCCAGTAGCCTAAGAAGCCCAATCCACTCTGCACGCAGGTGAGTTCGCTTCTTTTCCCCTTAGTCCCTCGATGCAGTGAGCCTGTTGCCAGCAGGTCTCACTGAACATAAAAAACCTAAAACTAAACTTTTCACTAAGCAGCTCAGGAGAGCCACCTAGTGTGCACCCTTCTCGTTCGGGCACAAAAATCTAACTGAGGCTTGGAGGAGGGTCATAGGGGGAGGAGCCAGTGCACACCAGGTAGTTCTAAAGCTTTACTTTTGTGCCCAGTCTCCTGCGGAGCCGCTATTCCCCATGGTCCTTACGGAGTCCCCAGCATCCACTAGGACGTCAGAGAAAATCTATTAACTATAGCTACAAAAAGTGTAGTGGGGGTCTATGCCTTGAAGGAATGCATTGATGTCCTGTAGATTTATATCTGGAATGGTGTTGCACCAGGAAGCAATGGTACAGGTATGTAGGGTTGTTGCTGAGGAAGAACAATGGTTTGTGTTCATTTCAAGGCACATATATGAATAGTTAAATATGGTTCATTTAAAGGCACAGATATGAATAGTTAAATATCACTATTTGTAGTTATATTTTGTAGTCCATATACATACCACATCTTACTACAAATAAGTGTATTAGTGTGTCACTGGTTCAGCCCAAGTTTCATGGAAAAACATTAAGATGATGATACTGTACTATAATTACCCCATTATACATCTTTAATGCAAAATTAATACTAGAATGATGCAGATTATTTCATTCGAGAACAAAGCACAACTTTGATTATTTGTTTATAGGCCACCCAGGGGCTGGCTGGCAAATTTTAGCCTGTGGGCAAGCACCTAGCATTGACCCAACAGCAGCTGCCATTCTTAAAAGTTAGATATACTGTAGGTACAGTACAGAGGGGCTGATTTTCTATGTGTTTCCATTATAACAATATCTGATCATTCTTCCACCATTAAAACGTGCAATGAAATTAAAGCAGCTGTCAATACTATAGCAGATGTAGACCCTTCTATATAAGAAGATGACCTTTGGAAAATGCAGACCCCACACCAGGGCCGGAAAAGCCTTGGAGTTCCCGGGGCACTTAAAACGGGATCCCCAGTGGAAGGGTGGGAGGGTGGGGTACAATAGATTGTGTATACCCCCCGACATGAGCCATTCCAGGATAGTTTAATAATGAGTGGGCACTGTTTATAGCACAACCTAATTGAAAGACAACTATTTTATAACATTTTCTTGTAGTGGAACAAAGACAACTTTAACAACCTTAAAATACACATAGAAAAATAAAATCTATAATTTATCTTGTCACACGCAAGAATAGCAGCAGCCTCTGTAGTACTTACACACTGGGACAGGACTCAGGAGGTCTCTCTGTAGACCCTCATTAGATAACAGGTTACATAGGACCCAGGCAGGGAGGAGGAGAGGCTGGGATCCCTGTGTCACTTACAGCTCTCACCACCCTCCTATCTCTCTTCTGGTCGGAAAGCTCCATCAGTAGCTTGTGAGACCTGATACTCCTGTGTCTCCGTCTGCCCTGCATACTGTCCTGTTCACATTCTGGCTGCCTGGTTCAGCTGCTGCATTATAGGGAAAGCTAGCGATGTCAGTGTCCTCTAGCTGGGAGGTCCCCTTACAAAGGGGGCCCTTGGTAAAGTATGCCCTGCAAACATCCCCCCTTCCCCCAGCCTTATAGGTCTATTTATTAACTTTAGTTTTACTTAAATAATGTGTAAAAGGGAGTTTTCACACCCATTTCACATTATTTTAGTATCACCTGAATGTATTAAAGGGCATTTGGAGCAGTTTTCATGAAAAACTGCTCCAAACCCTTTAATCCACTTTTTTTTTTATAAGCCACATCGCATTCCCTACACTTATAATGGGAAATGCGATCTGACCAAATTTACTAAAAAAAAAAAAATGTGAAAAAATACCGCAGTGTGCCCTGTGATGATCTCGCCAGCTCAGGCTGGCAAGATAACAGGGCAGCACTGCTATAGGGAGGCATTTGCCCACCTTTCTCTGCCCCTGCAGAGAAAGCTGAGCGGGAACCCAGCTACAGTGATCAGCTATGTGTGTCCAATAGACACACAAGCTGATTAGTGTGTAAAAATTAAAAATAAAAAGTAAAAAAAACCCAACATACTCACCTGTCCAGGGAGCTGGTGTCCGTTGCTCCATTGAGCACTGCCAGGCGCCTGGTCCCTCATGTGCTGCAATGTGACCCCGATGCAGTAAAGTGAAGCTGCAAAGCGGCAGCGCATTTTGCAGCACTGGAAGTCACCGCAGCGCACAGGATCCAGCGTCGAGGAGCCTAGCAGGAGCAGCGCGGACCAGCTCCCTGGAGAGGTGAGTATATTGATCTGCTGAAGGGGGGGGTCCACGGCACGCGGGGGTAGTAGCGATGGGGGTGGTTGACCGGGCGGCGGTGGTAGCGGCGATGTCAGCAGGGTCAGCGCATGCGCAGCAGGACATTGAGGTATTTTTTACGAAAAATACCCCGATGATGCTGCGGAGTGTCATCGCAGGACAGAGCTTGACCGCAAGCTCTGTCCCTGCATGCGATAATTAATACATCCCTGCGATATAATCAATTATTGTAGTGCGAGTTTGGGCAAATTTAATCAACTGGTGATAAAGAGGCCCCTTAATCTGGCAGTGCCCCACACCTTCCATTACTCATGCTCACATACTCTTTTAGCTGGAAAAATTAATAACCCATGACCTCCGCAGACGTTCACCATAAACCACAATCCCATGTACGTTTGTGCTCTAAGTTCTGAACAATGGGGGTCATTCCGAGTTGATCGATCGCTGCCGTTTTTCACAGCGCACCGAACAGGTTACTACTGCGCATGCGTATGCACCGCAATGCGCATGCGCATCGTACGGCTACAAAGCGGATCGTTGCTGGGCGATGGATTTAACGAAGAATCCATTCGCACAGCTGATCGCAAGGAGATTGACAGGAAGAGGGCGTTTGTGGGTGGCAACTGACAGTTTTCAGGGAGTGTTTGGAAAAATGCAGGTGTGTCCAAGCGTTTGCAGGGCGGGTGTCTGACATCAATTCCGGGACCAAAAAGACTGAAGTGATCGCAAGGGCTGAGTAAGTCCAGACCTACTCAGAAACTGCAAAAAAAGTTTTCGTCCCGCTTGGCTGCACACGCATTCGCACACTTGCAAAGCGAAAATACACTCCCTGTGGGCGGCGACTATGCATTTGCACGGCTGCTAAAAGTAGCTAGCAAGCGATCAACTCGGAATGACCCCCAATATGTGCAGGGTATCCACATATAGCCTAACATATACTCAGGCTCTTAAGGGTATATCTATAAATTTGCAGCAATAGTAAAGCTTTTCTAACGAATATTTTCTAATGTCGCAATATATATATGAAAATTTGCCAGGACAGCCTGGTGATAATCAGCATCCAGGTAATAGTGGCTGGAAGCAGTGCTATAGAGAGCTCTTTTGAGGGTCTGGTATTATTGTGGAGACGTGGCCTAATCATGGGGCATGACCACACCCCCTTCACAGGCAAAAAATAAGAAAAAACGGTATTCGCGATAAACAGGGTGGTGCTGTGAGCCCCTCAGCCATGGATAAATCCAGGTGGGGTGAGAACAGTGTGATCACTCCCACCCCCACCTCTCGCACAGGCAGAGACTCTTTGGTCTAACTGCTCCCCAGCATACAGAAGCTGGACTGGGGAGAGAGGTTGCTACTGCTTTCAGTAAAGAGGCGGGGGCGAGGGATGCCGACTCAGGCCCCTCTGACAGGTAATTAGTACCCACTCCCCTCCACTAGGTGGCCCTGGCAGGAAGGGGTAAGAGCTCTCCTCTGTGTGTTTGAACATATGATAATCACAAAAATGTTATTGTCCCTCCTAGTGACCGCCCAGTCGCTGAGGATATGATAACATCAGGGGGTTGGCCTGGCTAGGGCGCTTAAAGGTCAAGGTACAGATCTAGTAAAGACTTAACAGCAAAACAAAATACCACAGAAAATATATCCTTCTCCCTTATGCAAAAGGATAACAGGAAAATTAGTTCAATATAATGACCACACTAAATTGACTTATAATATATTTTGCACAGTAAATTGTGTGTTTATGAAAAGCCAGCAAGTCTGTTTTAGCATTTGTCTTTATTGCTTATTAAAATAATTACTCATTATTATTATTATTATTATACATTGTCCTCATTTCTAATTGTGTGTATCAATCATCTAAATCAGAGGTTCTCAAACTCGGTCCTCAGGACCCCACACAGTGCATGTTTTGCAGGTAACCCAGCAGGTGCACAGGTGTATCAATTACTCACTGGCACATTTTTAAAGGTCCGCATGTGGAGCTAATTATTTCACTTGTGATTCTGTGAGGAGACCTGCAAAACATGCACTGTGTGGGGTCCTGAGGACCGAGTTTGAGAACCTGTGATCTAAATAATGAATAAAGATAAAATAATGATTCAGTTACCTTTGAAATAGTGCTGGCTTGGCCCCTGGTGGTTGGTGTCGACAAACTAATGTACAATATGGGAGCCAGTAGGAATATTTAGGAACTTGCTTGACAGATTTAGAAGATGATGAAGAAATACATGGGCGTAGTCATGTATTGTGAGGGGGCGTGGCCACATGTCACTAGTTGGAGTGGCTACATGACACTAGTGGACAACACAGACCCTTTTCTTTTGACTCTGGGGGCAAGGCTAGATATATATAATAATGCCTCCAGTATAATAAATACATATAGTAATGCCCCCAATTTGATAACAATATATAGTAATGCCTCCAGGATGCTTTGTGGTGCATTATAATTGTGGCAATGGCGGTCAGGGGTGCAAAGTGTGTGGTAGGTGGTACTGCGTACCCGCTGCCAAATTCTTAAGGGTACTCCGTACCCGAGCGCACCCGCATACTTGCACCACTGGTTATATCTACAGAAATCACCAAACATGTAAAGCTTCAGGGGTAAATCTTTATCTAACTGGCTGCTGAGAGAATACAGTGATTATACCAAGGCACTGGCAATCAACAGTGGCTTTCCTAATGTCTGTATGGTTGGCAGAACTCAATGTTATTATATTGTGAAGGGATTGTTACTGCGCAGAAGTCTGGCTCATTTGAATTAAATGAACCTAATGGGGGTTTTTCTTTAGGGATCAAAACGCCGTTGGTGGGAAGCGGTCCGGCTCAAAGTATGACCACAGTAGTAGCAATAGTATATAATACAATCAATAGAGCTGCACACACAACATGCAGTTTAAGGGACAAAATTTAGATGCTGCACATTGCCTAGAGTAGCAGCTTCTTCTACCAAGTTTGCTGTGTGTGTGTAGATCAGAGTGCCTTAATCAGTGCATTAGACTAGAGAGTAACTGCCAGGAAGAAGAGACAAGAGCCTTACCATGAGGTGGGAGAATGGATGATTAGAAAGTGTAGTTCTGTCTCCTACGGGTTCTATTATGTTTGTTTATTTATTATGGAAAGTTTAACCTTTTGCTGACTATGTTATATTAATTATGTTGGATATAGCCTATACATTACCAGGGGTTCCCAACCTTGATTCTCAAGGCACACAAACAGGAAAGGTTTTAAGGATAGCCATACTTGAGCACAGGTGACTTAATTAGTACCTCAGTTATGTTTTATCAATCTGTGCTCAAGAATAGATATTACTAAAACCTGGACCGTTAGTGCACCTTGAGGGCTGAGGTTGGGAAACACTGGCCAATACAGTCTTCACCACCTATAGTGTTAATTATTAATACTGGTTTCCATACACTATATAGTACAGGCCTGGCCTACCTGTTGCTCTCCAGCTGTTGTGAAACTACAATTCCCAGCATGCCCTTTTACACTTTTGCTATTAGGAAATGCTAAAGCATAGCATGCTGGGATGTGTAGTTTCACAACAGCTGGAGAGCCACAGGTTGGCTAGGCCTGACCCAGTATATGAAAAGACCAAAGTGTACATATATGTCCAGGGTCAGTACCAGGGACGTGCAGTCAGGGGAGGCAGGGGAGGCAGTGCCTCCCCGGTCATTAATGATTAAAATATTATAAAGAAGATACTTATGACACATATTCTGTGTTATGAGTATCTGCTTTATATTATCCTAATCGTGCCTCCTGTCTAAAATGTGTTTGGGAGGCACCGATCGTATTGCCTCCCTGTCAGATAGGGAAAGATATGGAGAGCGGGGGGCGGGCACGGGCGGGGCCTAGCAATGGGCATTAAAAGCCCATTGAAATAACATGGGAAAGCGGCACCATTAGAGCTGCCACTTTCACACAGGGACGTGCTTTCAACCTATGAAAGCACGTCCCCTGTCAGTCAGGCCACAGTGATTGGCCAGCGGCTCCGTCACTGGATCCGCTGTCAATCACTGTTGTGGGCGCGGCGGAGGTGAGGGTGTCGGCGGAGGTGCTGGCGGCGGAGGTGCGGGTGTCGTCGGAGGTGCTGGCGGCGGAGGTGCGGGTGTCGGCGGAGGTGCTGGCGGCGATAGGCGGCGGAGGTGCGGGCGACGGAGGTGCCGGCGACCGGGCGCGGGTGCAGAGTTTGGGCAGCAGAGTGGTACCAATTTCAAAAATGGCGCCATAGCGTCATTTTTTAAATTCAAGATGGCCGCAGCGAACCAATCATGGCTCGCAGCGTCATCGCCCCGCCCCCTCCGGCTGACTTATATAAGTCAGCGCGAGGGAGCGGCTGTCAGTCCGACGGCGGAGGAGGAGCGGAGAAGAGCTCCTGAAGGCAGAAGACGTCGGAAGTCCTGGATGGGTGGCGGCTATGCAAAAGAGCTTAGGTGAAGATGCTGGAAGCCCTGGGGAGGCGGCAGCCATGCAAAAGAGCTTAAAGGCCGCCGCCCCCAGGTGAAGACCCTGTCAAATAAACAATTTTTTTTTTAAAGAGACTGGTGTTTTTATTTTAATATTTTCTTTACAGGTGGAGAACAGGTGCCAGCAGGCCATTTATGTCCGGGCATGCTGGCACTTGTGGTTCTCCATGTGCCAGCATGCTGGGGCAGGCTTGCTGGGACCTGTTGGCCACCTGTAAAGAACAATATTACTGTTCTTTACAGGTGGACCACAGGTGCCAGCGGGCCATTTATGTCCGGGCATGCTGGCACTTGTGGTTCTCCAAGTGCCGGCATGCTGGGGCAGGCTTGTTGGGACCTGTAGGGCACCTGTCAAGAACAATATTAACAATGAACCCCACACCCACTGCCACCAGGGGTGCGGGGCATAGCACTGGGCTATCAGCCCAGTGCTGGTTGTTGCTCGGGAGAGGGACCCCATTTAAATTTTTTGGGGTCCCCACTTCCGAGGAATTCCAGCCCTGGGCTGACTGGTTTGGGGGGGCAGTTTAATGTTATGGCAGGGGGACCCCATACCGAGTGTCTCCCCTGCTATGGCATAACCTCCCCCCCCCCCCCCCCCGGCTGGTTCTGCCCGGTGCTGGTTTCACGAATGTGGGGGTGGGGCTACACTTTATACACTTTTATGTTTTACCCCACTCTATGGGAGGGGGGGGGGGTGTTGGCTGCTTGTGCCTCCCCAGCCACTGACCTCACCGCACGCCACTGGTCAGTACTAGTTTCTTTTACTGCTCCCCACAACTCCCACACTTGCTCCAGTGTTCCGTAGAGCAGAAGATTGTTGATTGCATTTGGAAACACCCACCCCCACCACTAGAAATCCTGTGTTTGTGCCTGCTGATTATCAGCTGATGTGAACTGCACCTTTATATCGATATATATTGTGCAATTGCATATTCTTTGTTAGAAGAATGTTGCACTGACTTCTGCATATCAGTACTAATGGGCCGTACACACTGGGCGATAATACTGAAAGATATGAACAATCTCGTTCATTAATGAACGTGATAACGCTCATATCTTTCAGTGTGGTGGCACCAGCGATGAACGATGCACGGCCCCGCGCTCGTTCATCACTGGTGCCCCGTCGCTTGTGCATGCAGGCCAATATGGACGATCTCATCCATATTGGCCTGCACTGCTGTGGAGCCGGGTGATGGGGGAAGTGAAGCAACTTCACTCACCCCATCACTGCCCCCTGCCGCCGGGTTGCCAGTCGGCCATATCCGCCGTCGGGGCAGCTCAGCGGCGGATCGCAAAGTGTGTAGGGCCCATAAGATCTACAGGTGTGGTTTAATAAACAAAAAAAATTCTCTCTGAAGAGACACAATTACTGTAATTATTTGTTATAAACAGTAATCGGTTATAATAGTGTGCCTAAATCAGTGAGCTGCTGAATTCTCTAGCAGCACTATGGTATGAAGAACTTTTTGATTCCAGATAAATGTACAATCCAATCCAGGTATGACACTTTGATTTACAGCTGACGAGATAAAACTGTGCCAGCTATATTGACATACAGTATGTTAAAATAGCAAACATAATTTTTGGTACAGATTCTATCACTTTAGTGCAATGGTCTATAGGTGTGACTATGGGGGTCATTCCGAGTTGTTCGCTCGCAAGCTGCTTTTAGCAGCTTTGCACATTCTAAGCCGCCGCCTACTGGGAGTGAATCTTAGCTTATCAAAATTGCGAACGAAAGATTAGCAGAATTGCGAATAGACACTTCTTAGCAGTTTCTGAGTAGCTCCAGACTTACTCGGCATCTGCGATCAGTTCAGTCAGTTTCGTTCCTGGTTTGACGTCACAAACACACCCAGCGTTCGCCCAGACACTCCTCCGTTTCTCCAGCCACTCCCGCGTTTTTCCCAGAAACTGTAGCGTTTTTTCACACACACCCATAAAACGGCCAGTTTCCGCCCAGAAACACCCACTTCCTGTCAATCACATTACGATCACCAGAACGAAGAAAAAACCTCGTAATGCCGTGAGTAAAATACCTAACTGCATAGCAAATTTACTTGGCGCAGTCGCACTGCGGACATTGCGCATTAGCGACTAATCGCTCGGTTGCGAGAAAAAAATAACGAGCGAACAACTCGGAATGACCCCCTTAATTCAATAATGTTTCTTTTTTCCAAGGAGATACTGTACAATCACTGCTTTCAATTACCATAAACAGTAACCTGTTATATAAGTGTCCATACCCTAGTCAGATGTGGGATTCTTTGTACAGCAGCTTGCCAACAAACACAGGGTTCTGGGTTTAGGGGCTAATTCAGGTTGGATAGCAAATCGCGATCGAACTGGAATTATTACGATCGCCCCGCGGGAGCATGCACAGTGCCCATCCTGCGCATGTGCCCACACTTTCTGCAGGGCAGGGGGGGGGGGGGGGCGCAGAATATGCAATCGCCTCTGCCTGTCAATCAGGCAGAGGCGGTCACAGAGCGGGGGCAGCGGCAATGCATCGTTTCCAGGACAGAGACGGAGAGTTGCGGGGGCGTTGCAGGGGCAGTGCGGCATGTACAGGGGGGGGGGTGTTGTGGCGCAAACAGGGGCGTGGCGGGGGCATGATCGCGGCAGCTGCGTGATGTCACACACAGCCGTCGATGCGCCGGTAGAAGGCATCACTATTGCATTGCAATTTCTGCTTCATCAAAGGAGGGAGGCAGTGGACAGCATGCTGGGTGGCCTTGCCATGCGATGGGCGGCCCCTAGCATGCTAGCAAAAGGATTGCAAATTCTGCTAATTAGGCCTTTAATTCAGTAGGGATTGCAGAGTTTGCTTTTTAGCATAATCTGCAATCCTTGCAATCGCAGGGAATGCGATCCACCGCCCACCCACTGTGATCATGCTCTAATTGCGATTGCAACGCAATTAGAGCGTGGTCGCAGAAACTAGGGAATCACCGCGTCATGTTTTCAATCTGAGCGGCTGCTAGTGGTGATACGCAGCCCCCTGAAAATGCAGCAGACATGCCCCCGTTTCCCCGATGCTGTCTCAAAAATGCTAGGTCGTTGCCCCCTGCTTGTGCCGTGAATGCCTCTGCTTGTCAGTCAGGCCAAGGCGTTCACAGTTAATGTGGGATGACTGCATTAACTGCGGGCGCATGTGCAGGACGGGACCTGCGCATGTGTACGTGGGCCCCATCGCTTAAATTTCAGGCACATTGCGTTTGCGATGCAACCTGAATAAAGCCCTCTATCCTTATATGCATCAATAAGACAAACTAGGAGTTTATCAATCTGTTACACCCACGGTTAACTCATCTGCCATAGAGCCACACTACCTTGCTGATCTCCTCAGAGAAGCACCCACACCCTGTTACATGTTTAAAGCTGGGACCACACTGGAGCGACTAGCCCAGATTGTGTACACATTTGAATGATTTTTATGAAGGACAGAACAATCATGTTCCGTCCTACATAAGCACGGTTGCTAGTGATATATCGCTGGGTTTGATATGCAGCACATCAAACCTGTTGACCGTCGCTAGCGACTGCACGAGTGTGCAATCCCCTGTATACACTGAACGATGTAGACGATTTGATATGGAATGGCAAATCACCCCGACATCGCTCCAGTGTGTACCCAGCTTAAGACAGGGCCATCTTTTCGTATGGGCTCAATGGGAAGTTTCCCAAGGGTCCCAGGAGTATAAGGGTCCCTTGGGAAACCAGATTTGTGAAAATCGGCCCTGGGGAACCAGAGATATCCAAGTTCAGACCACTGGAGCCTGTTAATTGCTCTTCCTAGCCAGATAAGCTGGGACTCTCCTCTTTCGGAGGACACACTGGCAGCTTGTCTCTACTATGCCCAGAACCAGAGATATCAGCCTTCCAGCAGCTGGTCCCTGCTCCAGCTCCACAAGCCAGGTATACAGTTTTATATTTTTGTCATTGAATTGCTCTGATTCTTGAATGCTGATCCCCAAGTCCCCAGTACCTCCTGAAAAGTGGGATTCTCGATTTTGTTTTAATCCCATTGAAAGCTGAGAAATCTATTTCCAGGAACTGGAGATACCTGCAGTCAAGCAAGCTGCCCTCCCACTGGAAAATGCTGCCCACTCCACTATCTACCCCTCCCCTGCATATTAAACACCCTCTACCACACTGGAAATCATGTACCGAGGCCCCTTTATTCAGCCTAATGCCCCCTTCTACAGTTTAGTTTTCTCCCTCCCGCCCCATCTCCCATCATCTGTGCAGTAAAGGAGTAATTAGCAGAAATTACTGCTCTGGGTCCTAAATGCTGGGCGGAAGATAGAACATCCCCTGCTGCATACGGGAATTCAAAGCTGCACCCCATAGCCAGATTAAAGGAGGGATGCAGGGCATACTGTACCCCGGGACCCCTTTGTCAGAGCCTCCACCCCCCCACCCCCCACCCCCACTGGCCAGAGCACACTGACATCACTAGCTTTCCCTCTTAAGCAGCAGCAGTACCAGCAGCCAGAATGCAAGCAGGACAGTATACAGTGCAGGCAGAGACACAGGAATATCATGTTTTATGAGATACCGACAGAGCTTTCTGACCAGAGGAGAGATATGAGGGTGGAGAGAGCTGTAAGTGACACAGGGATCCCAGATTCTCCTATTCCCCACCTGGGTGTCTGAGTTTTGTGTAAACTGTTATGCAACTAAACCATTTGGGTCTAGAGATAGAGACACACCCAAAGAGTCCTCCTGAGTCCTGTCCCAGTTTGTAAGTAGTACAGAGGCTGCTGCTATACTTGCATGTGACAAGATAAATTATTTTATTTTTCTATGTGTATTTTAAGGTTAAGTTGTCTTTGTTCCACTACAAGAAAAGTTTATAAAATAGTTGTCTTTCTATAAGGTGGAGCTATAAACAGTACCCATGCATTATTAAACTATTAGTTAAAACTAATATACACCATTGGCTTAAATTTAATATACACAATCTATACCTTCCACCATCAACCATTCCAGGAGGGACAAAATGCTCTCTACCTGGACTTCATTCATAATTTATGATTGCAATCACCTGTGTTGAAGTACCTTTCTTCTTTTGGCACAGGTGACACCAATCATATATTAAGTGGGAAGTCCAGGTAGAGAGCATTTTGTCCCTCCTGAAATGGGACATGTTGGGAGGTATGCACAATTTAATATACATCTCCCACCTTCCAGCGGGGCCCCCTTGTCTTGAGTGCCCCAGGCACCCCCAAGGCTTAATCTGGCCCTGCTGCACCCATACCGCTGGAGGATGGGTAGGGGCCCCAGTGCATTCCTGTACCCAGGGGCCTTCACTGCTGTTAAGACAGCCCTGGCTTAACACCTCTGTTCCTCAACCAGTAGCAATAAAGCATTGTACCTTATGCAGTTGTATGTAGGTTACTACAT
This sequence comes from Pseudophryne corroboree, assembly GCF_028390025.1. NCBI lineage: Eukaryota > Metazoa > Chordata > Amphibia > Anura > Myobatrachidae > Pseudophryne > Pseudophryne corroboree. The sequence continues at coordinate 250,823,018 of NC_086451.1, read as the reverse complement.
GTTTATTTTGGGTAAAGCCAGTGCACACCCTTGAAAGGATATTCATCAGTGATTATCTTTGGATCATTTCAGATATTAGTATCTTTAAATTATGTTATTACTCTGTCTCTGTTGTCTTTCCAATTACTGATACCATTATTTAAGTGCCAGAATATTAGGACTTAAATATTTTTTACCATAAGACTTACTGGGCCAAATGTAATAGAGTGAGAGTTTCAAAAAGTGAGAGATTTGGTAAGGTTTTGCAGTTATTTTTAAAGTGGCAATCATTTACACGGCAAGATCAACCTGGTTTTGCAGTGTAAATGATTGCCACTTTAAAAAAAAACCTGAAAAACCTTACCAAATCTCTCACTTTCTGAAACTCTCACTCTATTACATTTGTCCCATTCAGTCTGCTATAGTTCACTATGACAAATTTTGCCTGTTATGTTTTTTATAGATTTAGATAAATGATGACTAAATCTTTGATGTCCTGTTATTTTAATGAATGTGAACTAAAGCATAAGTTTTAACTTCACAATCATTACAGATTTAACTGATCATTTTTAAGAGTATCCCTAAAAGGAATAACTTTCTTGATTAGCCACTGCAAATGTAGTTTTTTTTCTCTGGGTATAAAGCCATAAGTTGTTACCTAACATTTCTACAGTACTATGGGGGTCATTCAGATCTGATCGCAAGGCAGCTATTTTTGCTGTCCTGCGTTCAGATAGTCACCGCCTACAGGGGGAGTGTATTTTCACTGTGCAAGTGTGTGAACGCATGTGTAGCACAGCTGCACAAACTGATTTTGCGCATCTCTGCGCAGCACAGGACTTACTCAGCCGCTGCAATCACATCAGCTTGTTCGGGACCGGATTTGACGCCAGACATCCTCCCTTCAAACGCTTAGACACGCCTATGTTTTTCCAGATACTCCCCTGAAAAAGGTCAGTTTCCGCCCACAAACGCCCTTTTCCTGTCAATCTCCTTGTGAACGTCCGTGCAAATGGATCCTTCGCACAAACCCGTTGCTGACTGGTGATTCCCTTTGGAGCCATCTGTCGCACCTGCGCATTGTGGTGCATATGCATGCGCAGTTCGGATCTGTTCGCCCGCTGTGCAAAAACTCACAGCAGCGATCAGATCTGAATGACCCCCTATTTATGTTGAATGCCCTCCTACAATAGAATGTACTTTGGAAGTGGTCTAAAGACTGTGGGCAAGTATTTTTAAAAGCCCAAAAACTGATTTCTTAAGACATGTATTCACTCACTTTGACTCCCAGTTGCCTATCAAGCTAGCATTGGATGCATCACCCTTTAGCATAGGAGCAGTCTTGTTTCACAATCTGACAAAAGGAGTAGAGACAGCAATTGCATTTGCATCACAATCTTTGACAATAACAGACACAAAAAAACACACACATTGCTCTTTAGGCCCTCAATCTGGAATTGGACATAAAAATATTTAATTCATTTCTATATTGTCAAATGTTTAGCATAGTCATGGATTACTAACCACTGGTTTTGTAAATCCATAGAAGGGGGAACCAGTCATGATAGTTCCTGGCCTACAATGAAGGGCCTTGTTTCTGGTGCCATTGGCGTATCTATAATGGGTGCAGTGTGTGCACCCACTGCACCCATTTGTTTAATACTTACCTCCCTGGAGTCCCCCCTTCGGAGCCATCCCTTCTCGGCAGCGCAATAGAATCTGAACACTAGGGGTTACATACTCTATTGCACTTGCTGAAAACTCCAGAAATGTGGCGCGGTGGCCATTTTTCTGGAGTTTTGCGCATGCGCATTATGAAAATCTTCAGGAAAATGGCTGCCGCACCATTTTCCCGGAAGTTTGCGCTTGCACAATAGAGTCTGTGCTCAGACTCTATTGCCGCTGCAGATAAGGACGGCACCGCCGGGGAACTCCAAGGAGGTAAGTATTAAATCCTTGTGCATCGTCAGAGAGGAGGCGGCCACTGATGCAGAAGGCTGCACATGGGCCTCCTCCTGTCTTAAAACGCCCCTGCCTGGTGCATACTTGCCTACTCTCCCGAATCGGCTGGGAGGCTCACAAAAATTGGGTGGCCCTCTCATCTCCCTGGAAGAATGGGAAGTATCCCGATTTCAGCCTCTACCCCCTGCCCAGCTGCGCACCTAGAGAGTAGAGTGAGCGGTCAGGGCGGCCGATGATGGGATTCTCGCTGAATCGCGCCGTCATAGCCACTCCCCCTGCTGTATAACGCTGATAATCTTTGCACTGTATAGCAGTGGTGTGGGTATGCTGACACAATCGTGGCTACCATGCCCCTCCTTGCATTGTCATGCCTCCACCCCGCCCAAGGTGATCGGTCACACACCCACCCCGCCCCCCAGCTGAGCCAGAGAGAGGAGCCAGGAAGTTGCTAACTTTGTCCTGGGGGTAAATCAATGCAAAATGAAATTAAACAACACAGTAATGCTGCTGGCCTATTCAACTCTCCTTTGCCACCATCTTTGGTGATAAGGAAAATCCCCTTGAGATTTATCATAATTTGTTGATCAATTGCTTATGATCAACAACCAAATTACCAGAGAGACAAGAAATCATTTTAGACTATAAAGGCCTGGCCAAGGGCCAAATATCCTGCATATCCTTGATTTTAAGACTTATGGGATCAATTTTCTGTGTGCCAGGGATCTTTGATGTGTGGGTATCGTGTGCTGATACCACCTAAACATCAAAACAAAATCCAAGCTAGACTGCACGAAGGCGATAAGGGTAATGTGAAAATGAAGAATCTCATTAGAAGCTATGTATGATGACCACAAATCAGTAGCCTAATTGGGGTGATCAGGATGCTCATCCAGTGGGCACTTTACATTCAGGCGAATGGCCCTCCTCTCCTAGGTACAGTGTACACTTTGATTTAGCAGGGCTGTTTATGGGCTGTACTGTACTTCATTGCAGCGAGTGCTCATTCTAAATAACCAGAAGTGTTACTATGAAGTCCACCACTTTGGAGAAAATCATGTCCGTGTTGAGATCTATTTTGTCAGAAATTGATTACTTGAACAAATTTACAGCAATCATTCATTTTAGATGAATTTCAGTGGTTTCTGAAAAAGAACAGTATGAAAAATTTGACGTCAGCTCCACACCATCCTGCACCAATGGCTTTGCAGAAAGATCTGTACAAATGTGTAAAAGAGCTGTGAAAGCAATGTCCGGAGAACAGGCGTCATTGTAACACAAAATTGATAACTTTCTATACGGCAACACGGAGCATTCTACCACTGGTCATTAACTGCAAAGTTATTTCTGCAACAGAGTTTAATGTCTCATTGAGATTTATTAAAGCCTCATGTGAGAAGACATGTGCACAATAAACAGTTTAAACAAAGCTACTGTATCATAGATCCTTTACAGTATTCAGTGTGGGTCAAGAAGTACTCATTCGTGATTATTTGGAACATAAATAGCAAACTGGCACGGTGATATCTAAAACTATGCCCTTGACAGTGGTTCAGGTGGGACTCTAAAATATAAAACATCATCTCTGTGCATCTTTTTAGCTACCTCCCTGGTACCTCACTGTCACCATCCAGACACTCCCCTTACGTTTTTTCCACCATGTACCCAAATCTATAGGTGCATCTCTATACGTACAACTCTATTCCTGGGTTGTACATTGTTTCAGTGCAGACATGTTGGAATGATCAGCACACTCCTGTTTCTCCTAATCACAGAGGGTACTAGCTTCCGCCTAATCAGGGGCACCAATGACTGATCAGAGCATCCTAGTTAAACCCCTCACTTGCATTTGCTCGTTGCCAGTACAACTGCTATCTTATCTGTTTCTGGTTCCATAATCAGCAGCTCTGATTCCTGGATAGATTTCTATATCTGCTGTCTGGTGCACATTCCATGGTGCTCACTCAAGTTCTGAGTTCACCAGTTTCTGCTCTCAGCTTCAGCTTCTCCTAATTACAAGCCCCATAATACTTTATCAGCTGATCAGGGGGAAAGTATGCTGGGACTTAAGGGGGGTACTCACGGAGAGATCCATGTTTAAAATCTAAGCAATCTGACTAGATTGCTTAGATTTTAAGCACAGATCACTCGTGTGTAGCCCCCTCAGCGATAGCGATGCGCGGCCCCGCACATCGCTATCGCCGCTGTTAGATTGAGCCTGCATGCAGGCCAATCTAGCGGGTCGCTCACTTCACCCGCTGGGTGAAGTGAGCGGCCCCCGTCCTCCCCCCGCATCGCTCAGCACACATCGCGCTGTGCTGAGCGGCGGGAGAGATGTGTGCTGAGCGGTTCGCTCAGCACACATCTCTCCCGTGTATACCCCCCATTATAGTTTCACAACAGCTGGAGAGCCACAGGTTGGCCAAGTCTGTTCTAGTTTATATCTGACTGCAATCCTGTGCAATTTCCACACTGCTCATTAACTCCACATAGAAAAGTCTGTGCAGTTAACTACTGCAATCCTGTGCAGTTCCCCTGCTGCTCATCATCTCAGCTCCACCCCCCACAGCACACTTCATTTTAACCCCTTTTTATTGGTGGGTTTTACAAAAAAAGAAACACCTCCCATAGCGAGTTATTTACATTTTGGTAGTGCAGGGGTTAAAGTACAGGGGAGGGGGGTGCAGAGGTGCGATTGCCCACGGGTAAACACCCGCGGGCATCTCCAGCGTCAGTGCTGATGCAAAAAAAAAACTAAAACAGTGGGTTTACAACTAAAAAAATACACACCTAGCATGGTGTATATTTTATTCCTGGGATGCAGGGGTTAAGTGCAAGGGGGTGAGCCGGGGGGGGGGGGTGAGCAAGTGAGGTAGTGAGCAGTCGGGGTGAGCAGGCAGGGATCGCCCGCGTCTGCGCTGATTCCCGGACATATAGCGGCACCTGGGAATCAGCTTAAGCCATTACCCTGTTAAACATGCCCCCCGGGCAAAAGGAGTCCGGGGGGCGGGCTTAACTCCATAATAGCTTATGCTGATTCCCGGGTGCCGTCACCCTGCATGGCTGTCCCCGGGGAATCAGTCAGTAGCATGCCCAGAAATCTTCCGGGGTAGCCAACGCTGACATCGCTGGCTACCCTGGAAGATTTCCGGGCATACCACTGAAGGGGTTAAAGCAGCGATAACCGTCGATGGGCAAAACAATTGATGGCTCCCTAGCATATAGGTTTATTTCAGCGATGGTTGGCAGCAATGGTACCATCGATGGCAACCATTGATGGATAACCCACCGATGGCCATCGCTAGTGCAGTTAACCACTGCAATCCTGTGTATTTCCACACTGCTCATCATATCCAGCTAGTAAATCCCGGTCAATTAGCCATTGCAATCCTCTGCATATCCACACTGCTAACCAGCATCCATTTGCAAAGCACGTGCAGCTACCATTGCTGTTTTATGCATTCCAGTCTGCTGTCATTCCTATATTCAGCACCTTTGTACATTTCATTCACTACCTGCAGAGTGCACATTCATCAGCTGTGTGCATACATAGGGGGTCATTCTGACCTGATCACTATTCAGAATGCATGTTAGCAGCGTTCGCAAGCGAGCAAACGTGTCACAATACTGCTAAATCACGCCCACCGTGCACGATTGCAAAAGAATGTGTAGCAGTGCAAAAAGAGGTGTATACCATTCTGCATCGCACTGTAGCGATGTGTATGCAAGGTTACAAATCGCATCACTACCACTATGTACTGTTTTGCAAGTGTGCGTTGCATTCGCTACATAGCTAATCAATTTGTACTTTCGCGTTGCTTTCGCTATCTTGCAAATAATCGCACAATGGTTTTTTTTCTTCAAGCAATTAAATGTATCAGCAAATACGATAAGAATGTGTAATGTAATTGTTCAAATAAGTCATCAAACACTGCAAAAGGAAGTGTTTGACAACATAATTGGTCAATAACATTCAGAAATTAAGCCATCAAACTTACTGAAAGCACAAAATATGTTTGTTGGCCTAGTTGCATCATACACTTAATACTATTTTTATAAGCTACATTGTTGTTTAGTATTTATTGAAATGGTGACCCACAAAAAAAAAATAGAAAAGTAGGAGAAATCTTAATCGATACATATTGAAGAATCTGAGGATAGATGAAATTGTCTAAAGTAATTTTTAAATGTTTATTTATCTTTAGAATAAAGACACAACACAATATATTAGTTAATAATGTTTTTTTTTTTTTTTTTTTAAACAAACAAGATGGTATATATTTAAAAAAAAATTACAAATGATTTTCAACACAAATATAAATAAATTTAGAAAATCAAAATTAATCGATTAACATTGGCCAGAAGGGCCTGGATGTTGGCCTGCATGGCCACTAATTCGGCCCGTATGGCCAGATCTTGATCTCCAAGGTCAAGATCTGTAATAAGTGGAGATGAATGTGTAAAATATTACATGAGCACACAATCCTATATTTTGGTAATAAACATAAATACTGCACATTTTACTTTCCACTGTAAAGATGATTATGGACTTCACATATGCTACTTATTAATGTCATAAAAACTTTAACCCACATTTCTAATCAATTATTAGTTGAGATACTGTATTCCACATTAAAATATATATCTCTGTCCTTATGTACACGAAACACATAAAACATAGCTACACTGCATCTGTCATGTTTCCATCTCACTTCTTTCCAAACTCAATGTATGGAGTGTTTAAGGCCACTACCCAACCCATCTTATGTAATGGGGGTCACACACATCTTAAGATGTTAGACTAAAATTACTTAGTTAGCCTAGGCCTTTATTATTCCTTTATAAACTCATTTTCACAAGCTTAATTAATGCTTTTGCAATGTGATTGTCTTACTATGATAGTGAAACAATTTTTAAATAGTCTTGCTTTTGAAACACAAATATATTTAAGTCGATTATGAATAATCAGGCCCTTCCTACCTTTTATGTCTGTGCAGACCAACTTTGCCAACCAGTTTTACTTTTAATAAAATCTGTACCACTACCAGTGTGTTGGTCCTGTGTGCCTCTAGCTGCTGTGGAACTATGCATCCCAGCATGGCCTGCAACAGTGACAGCCTGCCTTAATAGTCCAAATGTGGCAGAGAATGGTTGGATGCGGTTTCACACAGCAGCTGCAGGGAAACAGGTTGAAGACACATGTAGTTTTATATTTCTAAACCTAAATTTGTTTTGGATTAATAAAATTAGTCTTACTAGGCTCCATTTCCAGTCCATCATCCCCATCTTGACCTTCTGGGGCCATAGTGGCCCACTCGCCCTCCTCCTCATTTTCAGATACCAAAGATGGGGTGGGAGGTTGGATGGAGGAAGGGGCTTGAAAGGGGGTAGAAGATTGGATGGGGAAGGGGTTTGAAAGGGGGTAGGAAGGGGGAAGGGGCTTGAAAGGGGGTGGCCGTTGGATGGGGAGGGTGGTTGAGAGGGGGGTCAGATTGAGGGGGGGGGTTGAGAGGGGGGGTTAGATTGAGAGGGGGAGGTTGGTTGAGAGGGTGGCTGAGATTGAGAGGGGGAGGGTGGTTGAGGGGTGGGTCAGAATGATGGGGGAGGAACTTTGGGAGTGGTGGGCATATTGATGGGGGGAGGAAGATTGAGAGTCGTGGCCAGCTTGAGTGGGGGAGGTAGATTGAGAGGGGGGTTCAGGTTGAGTGGTGGAGGAATATTGAGAGGGGGGGACAGATTGAGTGGGAAGGGTGGTTGAGAGGGGGAGGGGGAGGAGTATTGATGGGGGGAGGGTGGTTGAGAGGGGGAGGAGGATTGATGGGGGAAGGGTGGTTGAGAGGGGGAGGAGGATTGATGGGGGAAGGGTGGTTGAGTGGGGGAGGATTGGTGAGGTTCCACTCCTGAGACCTGCCTTTGTGCTGTGCCTAAAGAGATAGAAACACACAAATATGTAATTATGTTTTGCTATAAATAATCTTTTTTTAAGTGATTATACAAATTTTTAATATTTTTTATGTATGTGTTTATTCTTATATGGTACCATTGTGGTATTGTTATGTTAAAATTTATATTGTGGTTTTTATACATTTGTAACCTTTTTATTTCTTATAATATAAAACAGTTTTTTAGGAACTGTATAATATAAAACGTTTTTTAGGAACAATTATTTGTTTTTATAAATTCCACAGACATACAGGAATGTACTGGTCCACAGGTGTACACGTGAGTTCTACGGTGGACCACTGTGCCTTGGCCTACCACCTGTACCTCTAGGGATCCTGCTCTAGCTTGTGCACTTTAATTATACATCACACATATGTAAACTTAGACTATGCAGGACTATGGCCATTTTTATGGCACGCATTATGATTATCATGCTTGCATTAGTAATGTTTACTGTATATATTTATGAAGGACCACAGTCCATGCACTCTAAACTTCTATGTCAAACTAAAGTGGGCCCCTACCACTGCATTTCCCAGTGTGTCCTGCAAGGCCTACCCCCACACAGTCTATATGCATACAGTACAGGTCTTATGTGTCATGATGTTTGCTAATATTGTTAAGCATTAAAATGCTTAAATACACACTCACGGAAACACAGCTGTTAGTGTGGATTACTCACGAATGTCATTGCTAAAAACCTCAATGTTTCAAAAATAATAACTCTCCTAATTTGCCAACACCATTCAACTAAACAATCCAGGATTGTTTTGTTAGTGTGGCCATGTGTATACGTGAAGTAGACCAAAAATAAAGGAAAACATAAGAGGATTGCATGACAATTATTATTCTTAAAATATAAACGCACTTTTAAAATGGCAACATTCAAAACTAGTCATTAAAAAAAACGAAGAAATATGTTTCAAAAACCAATATATATGTTAACGACCCAACAATACTTTTGGTCATTAGCCATTTTCACACATATCAAATTAACAGTAAATTAATTAAAACAATTCAAAAGAGGCCGCGCTAGAGAGCCAATATAATTATTCAATGATGCCAGTGGTTCCAATTAATATATATTTATTTCATACACATTTAGACATTTAAAAACCCTTATTACTAACAAGTAAAAATAACCATAGTAGACACATGTAACAATAACAAGCATAGTGGATACAAATTATAGTAGCTGGATATGTTACATATGTTGCAGATCAATCTGTGATGTATCTATTTTTCCTCTCATTAATTAGAGCACTGTCAGAATAGATGGCAGGAGAAGTGAAGATGTTTTAATGATAATTTGCACAGTAAACGTTGTAGTCCATATAAGCTGCTGTAGAAGTTATGGTTGTATAGGTGCAGCCGTATACTTAAATACTTAAATATAGTTTCACAGGTAATCTTAAATCAATTACAGCTGTATATAGAAGAAAAATACGTTTCCTGGAACACAGGAGAAATATTTTGAAAAACTCCTGTGTGTTTTGCTGAACATCATGCTGGGAACCTTAAAAGCATTACCCTCATAGGTATTGAGTGGGTGAAACCTACTGCAAGAGGAAGGGATAGATATGAGATTATGTATACATGAAAATTACTGGATTGATAGATTAAGAACCCTCGATCCTGAGGGACTTAATGAATACATAGAAATCGATCCATAAAAATCCTCCTGTTTCTTTTCTGCAACTTTTTGTATGTGAGATTTGGTCTAATTCCGTTATCTTTTTCTTTTTTTTAATCTCGATTTAGTGTACAGAGTTCTATGTTTAAGCTAATGAAGTATTCAATGTTTGGATGGTTGTACTTTAGTTGTATGTAACCATAAACCTGTTATTCTGTCTATAACAGGTAGCTAGATAAGAAATGAGATGGTAATTTCTATTCTATCTAAGTATTGGTATAATGGGAGTTTAGACTTATAATGATGTATAATATAGAATGGCTATTCCAACAATATGTTATACTGTATATATCCAACTGTCTAGAGACATACACATTGGTTCTGTAATTTAAAGTAAATATTTGAATACTGGGTATTTCCATTATTTCATATGTATCTGTCCAATAAATTTGTATCCTTTTTATCCCTTCAAGAGAATATAATAAATTGTTGTCCTTCTGTCAGTCAATTAGTGTTAATAAATACTAACAAAAATATATCCGTTTTATGTATGTTATGAGATTGTGTTCCAGTATATACAGAGTTAATACTAAGTATTTATAATACTGAAGAATAGTAAAGTTTAAGTCAGCCTTGTTTCTCCTTTGATAATTGATTTAATTAAATTATATTACATAGTAACTAAGGTTGAAAAATGACAATTGTCTATCGAGTTCAACCTATTTGTGATCTCCTACGTAGTCTTATTATAAGACTAGTTATTTTTATGTTAGTACTAGTTATATTAACTATAATGCGTGCCTACGCACCATAACCCTGAATATCTTTATCCAATAGGAATTTATCTAACCCATTCTTAAATGTGTTGACTGATTCCGCTGTTACTACTCTCTCAGGCAGGGAATTCCAAACACGTATTGTCCTTACTGTGAAAAAACCTTTTCGCCTCAATGTGCGGAAACTCCTCTCCTCTAACCTAAGCGAGTGACCACGAGTCCTCTGTGCTGATCTTATAGAGAACAGGTTCCTCCTGAGCTCTGTGTTTTGACCCCTTATATATATATGTAGATGTTGATCATGTCCCCTCTTAGTCTCCTCTTTTCCAATGTAAACATGCCTAGCCTTGCAAACCTTTCCTCATATTCCAGCATCTCCATGCCATTGATTAGTTTGGTTGCCCGCCTCTGAACCTTTTCTAGCTCCAGGATATCCTTTTTGTAATATGGTGCCCAAAATTGCACACAGTATTTAAGATGTGGCCTCACTAGTGATTTATATAATGGGAGTATAATACTCTCATCCTTTGCATCAATTCCGCATTTTATGCATGCTAATATCTTATTATCCTTCTTTGCTGCACTCCTACTTTGGGTACTGCTGCTTAATTTGTTATCTATGTGAACCCCTAAGTCTTTTTCCAGTTCAGAATCCCCTAGTATTAGCCAATTTAGTATGTAGGTGTAATTGTTGGTCTTTCCCCCACAGTGCATTACCTTACACTTGTCTGTGTGTAATCTCATTCTCCATTTTGCTGCCCATGCTTCCAGTTTAGTTAAGTCGTTCTGAAGAGACTCAGCATCCCCCTCCGTATTTATAACTTTACACAATTTGGTATCGTCTGCGAAAATTGACACCATGCTCTCTAGACCTACTGTTAGGTCGTTGATGAAAATGTTGAACAAAAGTGGTCCAGGTACAGACCCTTGTGGCACACCACTTAGTACTTTAGTACAATTTGAAAATGATCCATTGACCACAATGCGCTGCTCCCTATTATCTAACCAATTACTGACCCAAGTGCATATTATGCTCCCTAGCCCTATTTCTTGTAGCTTATAGATAAGACGCATGTGTGGTACAGTGTTGAAAGCTTTGGCAAAGTCTAAAAAGATTACATCTACCTACTTACTCTGATCAAGGTTCGCACTCACTGTTTCATAAAAGCCAAGTAAGTTGGTTTAACATGATCTGTCCTTCACAAATCCATGTTGGTTCCTTTTAATGACTTTATTTGCTTCAAGGAACTTTTGAATACTGTCCCTTAGAATACCTTCCAATACTTTCCCCACTATAGATGTAAGACTAACTGGTCTGTAGTTACCAGGTTCAGCTTTGCTCCCCTTTTTTGAATATCGGCACTACCTCCACTATACGCCAGTCTTTGGGAACCATACCTGATTTAACCAAATCCACGAAGATCAAAAATAGAGGTCTTGCTAGTTCAGCGTGCAACTCCATAAGAGCTCTCGGGTGAATTCCATCTGGACCAGGTGACTTATTAATCTTTAACTTTTTTAATCAGTCACAGACTAACTCTTCACATAAATAAGCATTTAGCAGTGGGACATTATCTTTGTTAAGATTTTGTGTTAGACCCAGCATTTGGTCCTCTCTGGTAAATACCGTTGAAAAAAACTTGTTTAGTTTGCTTGCTATGTCATTATCATTTTTGATTAAGACTCCCCTCTTGTCCTTTAAAGGGCCTATACTCTCCTTCTTTGTGATTATAATGGGTGGTGGGTCCTAGTGTGCGCACGAATAGTGGCAGCCTACTGAATTAATGCAAAGGGAGACCTTCTCCACAATCCCCAATGTGCAGTATGTGTGTGAAAAAAAGTATGCAATATTCTATAGGCGCCAACTATATAAATAGGATAGATATACGTTCCTTAATGAATCTTGAAATGGGGCAGAAATCTCAAGGTGTAAGGTCTATCTTCTTCCTCTTTTCAAATATTTCCTCAGGCCGCTCCCATCCGAAGGAATCCTCCCATTATATCGTGTGTTAATGTAACAGAAAGAGAAATTGTATAGTGTAATACAATTTATTGAAAAATGATTCAATTTTTTAAATGGGTAAAACAATCTCCCTCAGGAAATCCTAGATGGAGAATTCAAAGCAATTACCAGCTAAAAGTGTAAAACATGCATGTAACAATCTTTAAAAACACCACGTCCTCCTCCCCAAATTGAACACTCAGAGTTCTTGGAAAACAGCTTAGGTGAAGGTATGGTTGGCTTAATTACCAGAAATCCTTGGAAATCAGACAGAAGATGTAAACCCAGTTCTGCGACCCGGACTCGCTGGCTGGACCTCTGATTCCTCCTGGCAAAAGTGCAAACCTTCCGTCACCGCTGTTGTCCCCACCAACGCGTTTCAACCCTTTACACGGGTCTTTTTCAAGGTGCTGTGTGTATGGTATTTAAACTACCCTCCTCCAATCAGGTCGTCCTATTACCTATTGAATGATCACAGCTGTACATTATTATTTCCGTCCTGGTAGTTATGGCTCCTCCCTCGTCTCCATGGAGACGGTCCTATAGCCATTTTCTACTGGTTACTGCAGAGAGTCGTCACAGCTCCTCCTCCTTGTTTCCGTGGAGACGGATCACTGTTACTGTTCTCATAGTGACGTCAGCGCTAACCGCCGCGTCTCCCTGATGATCTATCTCGCCGTTGTTATTCTCTTCCGTCTCCCATGGCTGGTTACGGAGCGTCACTTCCTGTTTGATGTGGTTACCCTGGTGATCGTGGGCGCTAGCCGCCGCGTCTTCCTGATGATCTGTCTCGCCGTTGTTAGTGTCTCCCGTCTTCCATAACTGGTTACGGAGCGTCACTTCCTGTTTGGTGTGGTTACCTTGGTGATCGTGGGCGTGCTGAAAGGATTCTCTCGCAGTGATTATCCTTATCCTGGTTGTCTTGGCGAACATAAACAGAATATGGTCTCTCCTTGTTCTATTTGACATGGTGTCTATGTATATATGTCCCAATCCTTCTATTCCCAATCATAAAAAATAGATGTCTTGGACGATTTTCACCTCAAACGAAAAAAAAGGATGAAAGTGTGTTATACACCACAAAAAAATGTGCATATGAACAGTGTATTTCATGGGGGGCAAACTATATTTCTTTATAAAGGGGTGGGTTTGAATGTCATATAGATGTTATAGATATATCGCATTTTTCATTTCTCACTATCCCATCATAGGAACCATTTTAGCTCAAAGTCTGAATTGAGTCCATTTGGTTTCAAAGTATTTAGTTCATAAATTGTGCGCATTTCCATTTTCGCCAATTGTGTCCCTATGTCTCTTTTTCGACAGTGTCCCTCCACCAATTTAATTCCAGCAAATCTTATAATATGATCAATGGAACAATTGTGTCTGCTTTTGAAATGACTGGACAGTGAGTGTGTGTCAAGGCCTTTCTTTATATTCCGGAGATGTTCCCCCAGCCGGATTTTTAATGGCCTGGATGTTCTGCCCACATAAACCAACTTGCAGGAACATTCTATTATATATATAACGTTCCTACTGTTGCACGTCATGAATTTCTCTATTTTCATCTCAACCCCGTTCAGCTCTATTTTTTCAATTTTTCTTTGTTCACTGCTTATGTTCCTACATCCAAGACAACTTCCGCACCGATGGAATCCTATGGTCCGAATGCTGTTCCTTACTGGTGCCCCTGAATGCATACTTCTTACCACCTTGTTACCTATGTTGGCGGCTTTCTTGTAAATAAAGGCCGGTTTCTCTGGTATGATTTTGCCTAAAATGGGGTCCTTTTTGAGGATTCCCCAATGTTTATAGAAGGTTTTCTCTACTGCCTTGTGCTGGGAGTTGAACCCTGTAATGAATGCCCATTGGAATTTGACCTGTCCTTCTGAGTGGTCCTTTTTTGAATCCTCTAATAATTTCCCCCTATCCAGGGAGTTTACTGTCTCCACGGCCTTGTTTATTATTGATGGAGAGTATCCGCTTTTTTTAAATCTGGATGTAAGTTGGTCCGCTTGTTGTTGATATATGTTTCCATCCGTACAGTTCCGCTTAATGCGTTTGAGCTGACCCCCAGGTATACTGTCTAACCAGTTGCTGTGATGGCAACTGGTAGGATTGATGTATACCTGAGAGTCAGTTGATTTGGTGTAGGTTTTTGATTTTAATATCCCATTGTCTATATAGATGGTTAGGTCCAAAAAATTGATTGATTTGGTGCTACTTTCAAATGTAAATTGTATGCTCAAATCATTTGCGTTAAGATAAACAAAAAATTCATTTAGGAGTTCTGTGCCTCCTTTCCATATGAATAGCACATCATCTATGTATCTGATCCAGGACACTAGGTTCGCCCCAAAGGGATTGTTGCTCCAGATGTAGTCGAGTTCCCATTGTCCCATGAAGATGTTTGCGTAACTGGGGGCGAACCTAGTGCCCATGGCTGTGCCAACCTTCTGCAGGAAAAAATCTCCCGCAAACATGAAATAGTTGTTATTTAAGATAAATGTAATTCCCTCAATTAAAAATTCTTGGAGACCTTTCTTGATGATACTGGTTGTCAGATATTTGCTGACTGCATTTAAGCCTGCAGTATGGTCAATGATTGTGTACAGGGATTTTACATCTCCTGTGACCAGTATACATTCCTCCTCCCATGCTATGGTAGGGAGGGACCTAAGTACATCTTTAGTATCTTTAACATGAGATTTGTTCAGAAGTACAAGGGGTTGTAGGTAATGATCTATATATTCTGACATGTTAGCGGTAATAGAGTCGATTCCGGACACTATGGGTCTGCCTGGTGGTCGTATTGGGTCCTTGTGGATTTTCGGAAGAATGTACAATACAGGTGTCATGGGTTCTGGGTTCCAGATGAATTTTTGTTCCCTTTCTTCCAGAATTCCCCTCTGTTTGTATTTTTCAATAAGGTTCTGTAGTTCTCCCATTATCCTCTTCGTGGGATCGCTCCTTAATTTCTGATAGGTGCATCCCTCATTCAGTTGTTTATGGACCTCGCTTTCATACCAAATTGTGTCCATGACTACTATACCCCCCCCCTTATCTGCAGGCTTGACCACTATTTCTGTGTTGACCTTAAGATCTTTCAGGGCTTTTCGTTCCTTCATTGTCAGATTGTGTTTGATGCCTTTATTGTCTATTTTCCTAATGTCATCCTGCACCAATGTGCAGAATGTGTCGATGTAACTGCCCTTTATGTGCGAAGGGAAAAAGATAGATTTAGGTCTAAAAGGGGTGGCCTTTGATTCTTGGGATTCCAGTTCCTCCATGGAGTCAGTTTCTTTTGACAAGAAGAATTTTTTTTTTTATGCATAGTTTTCGTATGAACTTGTTAACATCAACAAACACCGAAAACTTGTTGAGCATAGATGTTGGGGCATATTTTAATCCTTTTCCCAGTACGCTGGTCTCAGCGTCTGTTAATGTATGCCTGCTTAAATTGAAGATCTTTACTTTCTCTATTTCCCCCTCTGTTGAGGTTGAGGCTTTTTCGTTGTTGATATTCTTCTTTTTGTTCAAAATTCTTTTCTTCCATTCTTTCTTTTTTTCTTCTTTTTTGGCTTTTAACCCTCCCCTTTTTCCCCTTCGTGTCTTATGGTTCAATCCCTGTATGGATGCCTCCTGTTGCCATCCCCTAAAAAAGGCGATCTTTCTCTAAAATTCTGAAGCGGTTCAAACCTGTTCCTGTCTTCATATCTATCAAACCTATGGTCATGATTGCGGATCCTGTGTCTATCTGGGGCATTATCCCTCCATGTCATTCCTTCCTTCCGATAAGGTTGTTCATTCCTCTCTCTTTGTCTCGTATCAGGCCCGACATGATTCCTATAAGGTTCATTTCTTCTGGGACGTCCCCTCCTTTCGGGGTATCTCTCCATTGGTGTCCTGTGTCTAATTCTGCGATCTCTTACTATGTTCCATTCTAATTTCGGTGCTTCCCAATGTATGTATCCCCTCTTTGGGGTTATTGGTTGTCTAATAGTTTGATTTAATGGGGATGTGGGGTCCTCTTCATCCGATCCCAGATCATCAGTCGCTACTTCTTTCGAATCACTAACCGTCGATTCTTTCTTATCCCTGATGAACTTCCTGACCTTTCTGTCTATGAGTATTTTTTCATTTTTCTTGATGGCACATTCTATTCTATTTTCCAATTCCTTGAACTCATTTAAATCTTTGAAGGGAGTGGTGAGATCCCTGTATACAATGATCTCCTCCTCCAATTTTGCTAACTCCCTTTTGCGCTCCTCTATAATTAAGGCCATGAGTGAAAAGGAACAGTCATTGATAATCTTCTCCCACTCTTCTTTGAATTTTTCTGATGCTGTCTCAAAAGATGCTTTTTTGTGTATCTGTAGGCCCCTCGGTATGATCTGATTGAGGACATATTTTTCAAGGGTGACAGTCTCCCACCACACTCTGTTTTCCCTGAGTAAAGTTCTTTCTAATTTTTTCATTATATCCTCTAAACTTTCATTTAGGAGTTCTATATGATTGCCCTCATTCCTAAATAGTTTATCCAATGTTGATTTTCTATTTTCTCTGTACTTGAACATGCTGCACTCTTAGACCCCCAAATGGAGAGAAAAGTGTGTATGTGATTATAATGGGTGGTGGGTCCTAGTGTGCGCACGAATAGTGGCAGCCTACTGAATTAATGCAAAGGGAGACCTTCTCCACAATCCCCAATGTGCAGTATGTGTGTGAAAAAAAGTATGCAATATTCTATAGGCGCCAACTATATAAATAGGATAGATATACGTTCCTTAATGAATCTTGAAATGGGGCAGAAATCTCAAGGTGTAAGGTCTATCTTCTTCCTCTTTTCAAATATTTCCTCAGGCCGCTCCCATCCGAAGGAATCCTCCCATTATATCGTGTGTTAATGTAACAGAAAGAGAAATTGTATAGTGTAATACAATTTATTGAAAAATGATTCAATTTTTTAAATGGGTAAAACAATCTCCCTCAGGAAATCCTAGATGGAGAATTCAAAGCAATTACCAGCTAAAAGTGTAAAACATGCATGTAACAATCTTTAAAAACACCACGTCCTCCTCCCCAAATTGAACACTCAGAGTTCTTGGAAAACAGCTTAGGTGAAGGTATGGTTGGCTTAATTACCAGAAATCCTTGGAAATCAGACAGAAGATGTAAACCCAGTTCTGCGACCCGGACTCGCTGGCTGGACCTCTGATTCCTCCTGGCAAAAGTGCAAACCTTCCGTCACCGCTGTTGTCCCCACCAACGCGTTTCAACCCTTTACACGGGTCTTTTTCAAGGTGCTGAGTGTATTAATCCCTGTGTGTATGGTATTTAAACTACCCTCCTCCAATCAGGTCGTCCTATTACCTATTGAATGATCACAGCTGTACATTATTATTTCCGTCCTGGTAGTTATGGCTCCTCCCTCGTCTCCATGGAGACGGTCCTATAGCCATTTTCTACTGGTTACTGCAGAGAGTCGTCACAGCTCCTCCTCCTTGTTTCCGTGGAGACGGATCACTGTTACTGTTCTCATAGTGACGTCAGCGCTAACCGCCGCGTCTCCCTGATGATCTATCTCGCCGTTGTTATTCTCTTCCGTCTCCCATGGCTGGTTACGGAGCGTCACTTCCTGTTTGATGTGGTTACCCTGGTGATCGTGGGCGCTAGCCGCCGCGTCTTCCTGATGATCTGTCTCGCCGTTGTTAGTGTCTCCCGTCTTCCATAACTGGTTACGGAGCGTCACTTCCTGTTTGGTGTGGTTACCTTGGTGATCGTGGGCGTGCTGAAAGGATTCTCTCGCAGTGATTATCCTTATCCTGGTTGTCTTGGCGAACATAAACAGAATATGGTCTCTCCTTGTTCTATTTGACATGGTGTCTATGTATATATGTCCCAATCCTTCTATTCCCAATCATAAAAAATAGATGTCTTGGACGATTTTCACCTCAAACGAAAAAAAAGGATGAAAGTGTGTTATACACCACAAAAAAATGTGCATGTGTCAACTGACTCTCAGGTATACATCAATCCTACCAGTTGCCATCACAGCAACTGGTTAGACAGTATACCTGGGGGTCAGCTCAAACGCATTAAGCGGAACTGTACGGATGGAAACATATATCAACAACAAGCGGACCAACTTACATCCAGATTTAAAAAAAGCGGATACTCTCCATCAATAATAAACAAGGCCGTGGAGACAGTAAACTCCCTGGATAGGGGGAAATTATTAGAGGATTCAAAAAAGGACCACTCAGAAGGACAGGTCAAATTCCAATGGGCATTCATTACAGGGTTCAACTCCCAGCACAAGGCAGTAGAGAAAACCTTCTATAAACATTGGGGAATCCTCAAAAAGGACCCCATTTTAGGCAAAATCATACCAGAGAAACCGGCCTTTATTTACAAGAAAGCCGCCAACATAGGTAACAAGGTGGTAAGAAGTATGCATTCAGGGGCACCAGTAAGGAACAGCATTCGGACCATAGGATTCCATCGGTGCGGAAGTTGTCTTGGATGTAGGAACATAAGCAGTGAACAAAGAAAAATTGAAAAAATAGAGCTGAACGGGGTTGAGATGAAAATAGAGAAATTCATGACGTGCAACAGTAGGAACGTTATATATATAATAGAATGTTCCTGCAAGTTGGTTTATGTGGGCAGAACATCCAGGCCATTAAAAATCCGGCTGGGGGAACATCTCCGGAATATAAAGAAAGGCCTTGACACACACTCACTGTCCAGTCATTTCAAAAGCAGACACAATTGTTCCATTGATCATATTATAAGATTTGCTGGAATTAAATTGGTGGAGGGACACTGTCGAAAAAGAGACATAGGGACACAATTGGCGAAAATGGAAATGCGCACAATTTATGAACTAAATACTTTGAAACCAAATGGACTCAATTCAGACTTTGAGCTAAAATGGTTCCTATGATGGGATAGTGAGAAATGAAAAATGCGATATATCTATAACATCTATATGACATTCAAACCCACCCCTTTATAAAGAAATATAGTTTGCCCCCCATGAAATACACTGTTCATATGCACATTTTTTTGTGGTGTATAACACACTTTCATCCTTTTTTTTCGTTTGAGGTGAAAATCGTCCAAGACATCTATTTTTTATGATTGGGAATAGAAGGATTGGGACATATATACATAGACATCATGTCAAATAGAACAAGGAGAGACCATATTCTGTTTATGTTCGCCAAGACAACCAGGATAAGGATAATCACTGCGAGAGAATCCTTTCAGCACGCCCACGATCACCAAGGTAACCACACCAAACAGGAAGTGACGCTCCGTAACCAGTTATGGAAGACGGGAGACACTAACAACGGCGAGACAGATCATCAGGAAGACGCGGCGGCTAGCGCCCACGATCACCAGGGTAACCACATCAAACAGGAAGTGACGCTCCGTAACCAGCCATGGGAGACGGAAGAGAATAACAACGGCGAGATAGATCATCAGGGAGACGCGGCGGTTAGCGCTGACGTCACTATGAGAACAGTAACAGTGATCCGTCTCCACGGAAACAAGGAGGAGGAGCTGTGACGACTCTCTGCAGTAACCAGTAGAAAATGGCTATAGGACCGTCTCCATGGAGACGAGGGAGGAGCCATAACTACCAGGACGGAAATAATAATGTACAGCTGTGATCATTCAATAGGTAATAGGACGACCTGATTGGAGGAGGGTAGTTTAAATACCATACACACAGGGATTAATACACTCAGCACCTTGAAAAAGACCCGTGTAAAGGGTTGAAACGCGTTGGTGGGGACAACAGCGGTGACGGAAGGTTTGCACTTTTGCCAGGAGGAATCAGAGGTCCAGCCAGCGAGTCCGGGTCGCAGAACTGGGTTTACATCTTCTGTCTGATTTCCAAGGATTTCTGGTAATTAAGCCAACCATACCTTCACCTAAGCTGTTTTCCAAGAACTCTGAGTGTTCAATTTGGGGAGGAGGACGTGGTGTTTTTAAAGATTGTTACATGCATGTTTTACACTTTTAGCTGGTAATTGCTTTGAATTCTCCATCTAGGATTTCCTGAGGGAGATTGTTTTACCCATTTAAAAAATTGAATCATTTTTCAATAAATTGTATTACACTATACAATTTCTCTTTCTGTTACATTAACACACGATATAATGGGAGGATTCCTTCGGATGGGAGCGGCCTGAGGAAATATTTGAAAAGAGGAAGAAGATAGACCTTACACCTTGAGATTTCTGCCCCATTTCAAGATTCATTAAGGAACGTATATCTATCCTATTTATATAGTTGGCGCCTATAGAATATTGCATACTTTTTTTCACACTCTCCTTCTTTAGTCTCTTGCTGTTGATGTACTTTAAAAAAATGTGGGGCTTCACTTTGCTTTCCTTTGCTACTAGTTTTTCAGTTTCTACTTTAGCCGCTCTTATTCCTATTTTGCATATTTTATTACAGTCCTTATAGTGCTGGAATGACTCC
The DNA here is from genome assembly GCF_028390025.1 of Pseudophryne corroboree. Lineage (NCBI taxonomy): Eukaryota > Metazoa > Chordata > Amphibia > Anura > Myobatrachidae > Pseudophryne > Pseudophryne corroboree. The sequence continues at coordinate 250,802,227 of NC_086451.1, read as the reverse complement.
GCATCCCCCTCAGATTTATATTTTTTAAATGCTCGTCTTTTTTTGTCCATTAATTCCTTTATATTTTTGTTAAACCACATTGGTTTGGGATTTTTATTCCTTTTTTTGCTGCTGGTGGGAATAAATTTACAAGTATTATTAATTATCAGTGATTTTAATACATCCCATTTCTCTGTAGTATTTTTTCCTTGAAACAGAATTTCCCATTCAATGTCCCTTAATGCTTCCTTCATCATGTCAAAGTTGGCTTTGCTAAAGTTTAGAGTCCTAGTTGAGCCAGTAAAGGACTGCTTATGAAAACTGATATTGAATGTGACCATATTGTGGTCGATGTTACCTATGGGCTCTCCTACTTCAATATTTGATACCAATTCCCCATTGTTAGTTAATACCAGGTCTAAGATTGCATTGAACCTAGTTGGTTCCTCGATTAATTGAACTAAGTAATTATCATTTAGCGTATTTAAAAACATATTGCCCCTAGCAGTATCACATGAATTGATTTTACAGTTTATCTTGAGATAGTTAAAGTCTCCCATCACTACTATGTCTCCTTCTCCTGCTGCTCTTTCAATTTGATTCAGTAACAATTTCTCGTCAGACACATTAATACCAGGTGGCCTGTAGCAAAACCCCAATAATAAAATCTTTATTCTGTTACCCCGCATGCAATTTCTACCCATAACGTCTCAATAGTATTTACAGTCCCTTCTTGAATATCTTCCCGTATAACAGGTTTTAGAAATGGCTTTACGTAAAGACATACCCCTCCACCCCATTTATTTAGTCTGTCTCTCCTATACAGCGTGTAACCCTCTAGATTCACTGTCCAATCGTGAGATTCGTCCCACCACGTTTCAGTAATGCCTATAATATCATATTCCTTGCTTGCTGAGAGGATTTCGAGTTCCCCTTTTTTACCTGTAAGGCTTCTAGCATTTACATACATACAATGGAGATATGTATTTCCCCTTATGGTAGGGACATCATATTTCTTATGCAGCAAAGATGACCCGTGATCGTCATTGGTTACTGTTATTCTAAAACCCTTTTTAGTTCTCATGTTACTACCCTTGCTGTCTGCTCTATTCCTCCCCCCTACTCCTCCCCCATTTTGTTCACTAACGCCACCCCTGTTATTCTTACTGAATGACCCGTGATTTCTTTCTAAAACCTCACCCCAGGCACCTAGTTTAAAATCTCCTCCAACCTTCTAACCAACCTTCCCCCCAGCACCGCTGCCTCCTCCTCATTCAGGTGTAATCCATCACAAAAAAGATGGCGCCTGACTGAGAAGTCCGCCCAGTGTTCTAGGAACACAAACCCTTCTTTCCTGCACCAATCCCTAAACCACACATTTACCTCCCTAATCTCCCTCTGTCTCCATGGGCTAGCGCGTGGCACGGGTAATAATTCAGAGAATATTACCTTAGATGTCCTTGCCTTAAGTTACTTGCCTAATTCCCTCTAGTCTTTCTTAAGGACATCCCACCTTGGTGCCAACGTCCACCAAGACCGCTGGATCATTCCCAGCCCCTCCCAACAATCTGTCTACCCAGTCCGCGATGTGCCGCACCTGAGCACCCGGGAGACAACAGGCCGTACGGCGATCAGGGTCACAGATTGCCCTATCTGTCTTCCAAATAATGGAATCCCCTACCACCACAATCTGACTAGGTATCTTACTAACTTTTATCCCAACTGCACCAGAGGGACCGCTCCTCTGGTTGCTATATGGAACAGTCTCCTCCGGCACCCTCATTTCCTCACTATCATCCTACGATTCTCGTCCAGTCATGCAAATTTATTCGGGTTTGATAGTTCAGAGATGTCGAGCCTCCTCCTCTTTTTCTTCCTTCTATCTGTGACATTTACCAGTGACCCCTCCCTCAACTCCTCTACCGTTCTATCTAAACTTCGCTCGAGATTGTGAATCTCCCTCAGTCGCGTAACGGTTCGCTCTAGATCAGTTACCTGTGCTTCCAGGGCAACCATTCGCTAACACCTCATGAAGATGTACTCACACTGGGACGGTTGCTCCAGGTGTGCGTACATCTTGCACGACATGTACTGAGTGAAATCCTCAATCCCAGCTCCACCCATATTTTTGTAAGTGCTAACTCCCTGTTACCCAAGAAGAAATAGAGAAGCAAAACAATCACTATACAATAATGAAGTTAGGCTTTTACTTATCTATCGTTTGCATCCCCTAATTCTTTGCTTTTATACAGCAGTAGTCACCAGTTTCTTCGCTTTTATTCAGCAGTCTCCATCCCCTTCCGTCCTCTCCTCTGAAGTCTGCAGCAGCAGTTTTCCTTGCCCCCTTGTGCAGCTCAGCTGTGGATTCAGACCCTGCAGGCTGATTGTGGGTCCCTGGTAGTACCTGCTGGCAGCAGCAGTAGGCTCTTTCCACACCTGCAGCATTCCTGAGCAGTACCTAGTATGCTCACACACAAAATAGAACAAAAACAAAGACAGAAACAAAGGCAGCTCTATACCCTCAAAATAACTGCCCCTCACACACACATGAAATCTCAGCCCCTCACACACGCAACAATCACAGCCCCTCTGCTACTCCAAGTTAGAGACCCTCTCACTCACTCACTCACAAGGTCAGCCCCTTGCAGCCTCACCAGAGACTTAATGGTATTGCAAATATTTGTTTTCCTGATTGCGTATTATAAAACTCACCTTTTTCTGTATTTTAACTCACCTGCTGCTGTTTCAAACTCACTATTCACTTAAAAAAATCAAGCTTCACTTTACAATGCAAGCTTCTCACAATGAGCAAGCTCAATGAGTCAGTCCACTGATTAAATAGGCTCTCAGGCAGCTGTTGTAATCAGCCCCTCCTCCTCCTGATTACTTCACACCTGATTACTTCACACCTAGATTCAACCCCCTCCTCCTGGTTTTTCCTCACACTTATTAAGAAAGCACAGCACAGATACAAACAACCAGATTCATACTAAATTTCTCCCACAATATTACAAACCCTATATGGATAGACAGAGAATACTCAGTTACTCACCTGCTGCTGTTTCAAACTCACTATTCACTTAAAAAGCCAAGCTTCACTTTACAATGCAAGCTTCTCACAATGAGCAATATTAATGTGCTCCTGATTTTTTATGATTTATTATGATTTGAACTAAGACTAATATAATACCAGTGGTTCATTGTTTTATAAAGAAATATTTTTATAAGTACATTTATTTTATTTTATATTTAGAATGCTATGTTGTATGTGTATTCATTATAACCATAAGTGGAAGCCTGATACAGGATCTATAACAGGTGTGTCAATTTCACCCTATAAAGAGGCTACTTTGAAGCAGGGAGAGTACTACCTATTGAGAAATTAACAGGAAGTGACTAAACACGTTTAGGTTTCCCTGCAATAGCTGGAGAACTGATTCCATCACAAGCCGCTGTTTGTTGTAGATTTACCGGTGACAGCTTCTGCATTGAGCTGTCCATATCCGCAATCAACTGCTGCCTCATCTCGGGTTGCGAATAGCCGGAATCAGCCGCAGCATCCACACGGCTATCACTAATACAGCTGCACAGGTGTCCTTTGTCTTCCAATTGGCTGTGATCAGCCGGAGTCAGCCGCTGCAATCATCTGGTTACCGCAATTGACAGCCGCAGTCACCCGAGGACGCTCAGGTTCAACTTTCTCCTCCTACCTACATATGGGTACCAGACAGCAGGGATAGAGTGAGTAGCGGCCCCCAGCAGTGGTTTTCTTCTATATACAGCTGTAATTGATTTAAGATTACCTGTGAAACTATATTTAAGTATACGGCTGCACCTATACAACCATAACTTCTACAGCAGCTTATATGGACTACAACATTTAAATTACTGTGCAAATTATCATTAAAACATCTTCACTTCTCCAGCCATCTATTCTGACTGTGCTCTAATAAGAGGAAAAATAGATACATACACAGCTTGATCTGCAACATATGTAACATATCCAGCTACTATAATTTGTATCCACTACGCTTGTTATTGTTTCATGTGTCTACTATGGTTATTTTTACTTTTTTGTAATAAGGGGTTTTAAATGTCATATATGTGTATGAAATTAATATATATTAATTGAAACCACCAGCATCATTGAATAATTATATTGGCTCTCTAGCACGGCCTCTTTTGAATTGTTTTAGTCTGTCTTTGAGACCTTTGCAGATAGGTCTCTGGGGCCCGTCGCAATTGAACCAATTGTATGATTTATTGTATTATTATTATTATTATTATTATTATTTAATCCATACATTTGATTGATCCATTCGTGCTATCAGGTGTTTTTTATTTGGTACGGTAAAATAATTACCTACTCCAAACACATAAATATAATACTGATAAGTTAAACCTTTTTGGTGCATTATTTGTACACTCAAATTTGGAGCGTCATATGTTGTACCTTACGCAAATATCACTTTAAATACTACCCTAAACAGTTGCATAACGTTTTCAGTACATAGGCATACCTGAAATATTCTCTCACTATTCTCGCCCTTTGGCCATGTCCCCACTGGGCCTCCATGCCCCGCATCCTTGTCCAGCCAACTCCTGGCTCCTCATCCTCTCTGGACAATACCTCATTCTCATGTAGCTCCACACGCCTCCTTACAGCAATATTGTGCAGGATTACACACAGGACCACAATTTTACTTACCATTTCCAACGAATACATGAGGTCGCCACCAGTACGGTGGAGCACATGGAAGCGTCCTTTCAGGATGCCAATTGTGCGCTCTACCAGCTGCCTAGTGGCTGTAAGCATGGAATTAAATGCCGTTTGTGGCCCTGGTGTGGGTGTGCTGTAAGGAGTCATGAGCCAGGGGGTTCAAGGGTATCCATGATCTCCTTTAAAAACGCAATACAATCCTAAGTAACAAATATGTCCAGCATAACATAACTAAAACTAAAAAACATGATGCCAATACAACTCACCCAATAGCCACATGTCTTGGCCTTCCATCGGTCTTAATTTTTGCCAAATCCCTGATTGCCTAATGATGTGGGCATCATGCGCACTGCCGGGGTACTTGGCATTCAGGGACAGGATCTGGAGGGATGGGCCACAAACAGCTATCACATTCAGAGAGTGGAACATTTTCCAGTTCCTATAGATTTCTTCATCATGTTTAGGGACCACAAGTGGGACATGTGTCCCATCCACAACTCCAATAATGTGTGGGAAGTGACTACCCCCTTCCTGGAATTACCGCTTCAATACAGCTAGGGCCCCCACATCCAATGGCATTGATATGAACTGCTTAATTCTACTGAAAAAAGCAGCAATTTTGCGCCTCAGTATTTTGGAAAACGCTGACAGTGAGACTGCTGGTAGGAACCTGTGGAGCAGAAATGTAACACAGCAAGGAATTGTGTCAATGCTGGTATTGCTGTAGGATACCGAATTGATGTATCTAGATCACTCTCTATTATTGAGAGAGTTTCTAGGATGACATGAGGGGACAGCCTATAGCACGACCTGATCATCTGGCATACCAAAAATGCTGACATGGGTATGGAAAATACTAAGCCTGGCATGCCTCTGTTGCCTTCGAGGATGAGGGTCAGGTTGGGGTTGGACAGCTTTGGACCCTAGATATGAAGCTACCAGCATCTTAAAAAGGATAACAAATTGCGTTAAAACTACATCCAATGTGTTTTGCCAAACAAATAAAAATAAAAAATAAACTTACTTCAGTATCATAATCCATAGATAAATGATAAACACCAGAAGGGGAAAACTATGGTAATATTTAACACAATTTACACAACCAATACTACACCACAAATTAAACCACTACAACACAATTAGCATGCACATACTTACCTTAAACATTCAAATAACAAACAAATATACTTACGTAGAGATTATTACGAAATAAAACATTAAGCACAACCAACACCACAACATACCACACACACACACACACACACACACACACACACACACACACACACACACCTAGGAGCATGCATATACTTACCAACAGATGAAAGTAGGGCCTCAAAAAGTGGCAAAAGGCCAAGAGGGTAAAAGAAAAAAGGGGACCCCACCCAAAAACAACAACAACAACAAACAAATAGAATCTTCCTTAAGAAGGAAACAAAGAAAAAATGAACAACATAAGCACACTAATATATGCACCCACATCCCTACAAAACACACACACCTAGGAGTATGCATATACTTACCAGCAGATCTAATTAGGGCCTCAAAAAGTGGCAAAAGGCCAAGGGGGTAAAGGAAAAAAGGGGGACCCCCCCCCAAAAAAAACCAAATAAAATCTCCTTTAAGAAGGAAACAAAGAAAAAATTAACAACATAAGCACACTAATATATAGACCCACATCCCTACAAAACACACACACCTAGGAGCATGCATATACTTACCAGCAGATGAAAGTAGGGCCTCAAAAAGTGGCAAAAGGTCAAGGGATAAAGGAAAAAAAGGGGGAACCTCCCCCCAAAAAACAAAAACAAATAGAATCTTCCTTAAGAAGGAAACAAAGAAAAAAACACCACATAAGCACACAATTAAACATATCCACATCCCTACAAACCACACAAACCTAGGAACATGCATATACTTACCAACAGATGAACTTGATGAAACTAAACAGGCCAAAGGGCAGGGGAAAAAAACTAGGAACACTGGGGGTCATTCCGAGTTGATCATAGCTGTGCTAAATTTAGCCCAGCTACGATCATCTTCCCTGACATGCGGGGGGACAAAACCAATAATGTCTAAAAATAATTAAACAATAAAGAGAGCGCATAAATAGTATATACCAATTTATTATTGGATAAAACACTTAAAATGTAATATGCTAATCATTTAAAAAATGAATGAATGAAACCACACAGAAGGAGACCACTGAACTGACAATGATATATACTTGTATTCCCAAATGATTGCGGGAAAGGAAACAAACGTTCTCAATACAACTGAGAAAAGAAAATGTTCAATGCAAGCAGGTGATGGCTAATGAGCAGAACAATAGAACCATAGCAGGTCCACTTGATCCTCTTGAAAGATAGGTAACATTTGTAGAAATGCAGTATGAATACAACCGATTCCTCCCACAGCAAGTAGGTAGGCTACAACCCCACGCCGCAATCCGACAGTGTGGTATCTCACCGCTACAGATGAAAAGAGTGGTCCGCTTCCAGAGCTCCTGGGCAATGCGGTAATCACAGGTGCGGCGGTCAGATGCGGACAACGTCCCAGCAAGGGAGAAGGGGGGGAACCCACACCACGGCTGGAGCTGGTAACTGGAGTTGGCAGTCAAGGTGCTGGATCAGCGCTGCGGCTGTAAAGGTGCAGTAGTCAGGGCTCACAATGATGTGGTTAACGTCCCTTATCCTAGGAGTATGCATATACTTACCAGCAAATCTAATTAGGGCCTCAAAAAGTGGCAAAAGGCCAAGGGGGTAAAAGAAAAAAGGGGGACCCCCCCCAAAAAAACAACCCCCAAATAGAATCTCCTTTAAGAAGGAAACAAAGAAAAAATTAACAACATAAGCACACTAATATATAGACCCACATCCCTACAAAACACACACACACCTAGGAGCATGCATATACTTACCAGCAGATGAAAGTAGGGCCTCAAAAAGTGGCAAAAGGTCAAGGGATAAAGGAAAAAAAGGGGGAACCTCCCCCCAAAAAACAAAAACAAATAGAATCTTCCTTAAGAAGGAAACAAAGAAAAAAACACCACATAAGCACACAATTAAACATATCCACATCCCTACAAACCACACAAACCTAGGAACATGCATATACTTTCCAACAGATGAACTTGATGAAACTAAACAGGCCAAAGGGCAGGGGGAAAAAACTAGGAACACTGGGGGTCATTCCGAGTTGATCATAGCTGTGCTAAATTTAGCCCAGCTACGATCATCTTCCCTGACATGCGGGGGGACACCCTGCACAGGGCTAGCCTGCCCAGCATGTCAGTGCCGCCCCCCCCCCCCCCACGCAGAAGTGCAAAGGCATCGCACAGCGGCGATGCCTTTGCACTTCAAAAGTAGCTCCCAACCAGAGCAGCTTTAGCGTGCTGGCCGGGAGCTACTTCTTGCTTCCCGGCCCACAGCAGCTGCGTGTGACATCACGCAGCCGCTGCGGCCCGCACCCCATTCGGTCCAGCCACACCTGCGTTGCCCGGTACAAAACGGCGGCCAAACGCCGCCATTCCGCCCACTCCCGCCCAGCGACCATCTCTGCCTGTCAATCAGGCAGAGTCGATTGCAGCCCTGCAACAGCCTTCAGCCGTCTGGTATGCGCCGGCGCACTACGGTGTCGGCACATGCGTAGTAGAGACCCGTTCGCTCGGTTGCGAAAAACAAAAAAATTAAGCAAATATAATCTTGCTGGAGAAGGAAATGACAACAAAAAGCAAAATAAGCACACAAGGAGATACGAACACCACAACACCCAAAAAAACACCTAGGAACATGCATATACTAACCAACATATAGATATACTGTTGGGACAATTTCAGTAAAGGAAAAAAATAAATAAATGAAGGACATCACCACTACAAACTTCAGACAATACATACCAAACAAAAGAAAAGTAATAAAAAAAGTGCGAAAAAAATAAACGCTGTGCGTTCGCACAACAACAAATAACGGCGCCGCAACACGTTGATACGTGCAGCATATACATCACCATACAACACAACACAATTATACAGAATTACACGTGTCTGCATAACATTACAAATGCATTACTCCATAGACCTAAGCTGGGAAGTAGGCCTTGTTTTAAAACATCCAAACACACACATATCTTATCTTGAATACTGCAGAACTCCAACTGGCACAATGCACATCAACTCCTGCATACACCCACAAACACAGGCTGCATAGAACAGACTTAAATAGTGTAAGCAATCAAACCACGTGTAACAATTGTGTATACATCACCTGTGTTGGTTCCCGAATCACCATGCAAACACAGGTATAAAAACACACCACAGAGCCATACGCACATGCTATGATTGCTATCAGCATCATGGAGCAGGATCCAGTGACTGATCCAGTGGCTGTTGAGAAGGACATGCTAAATCAGCAGATGCGTGCCATCTTGGCAAGAAGAAGGCAGCTGGCACAACGAGCATGGCAGCAACAAACACCTGCCAGTGCAGAGGAGGAATGAGCAGAACCCAGTAGTGCCCAAACCCCATCTACTGGCCCACAAACATAAGAAGAGGCTGGTGTGAGGTCCCTGGCTGAGGAACATGTACCACAAACTGAGGAAGAATCTGCCCAAAATAACCAAACCCAGCAAACCCAGCCACAAACTGGAGAGGAAGGTGGAGATACTTCTCAAGTTGATGCTTCGCAGGCAACAGGCAAAAAGAGAAAACTACAACCCCCATTTACTAAGAGGGAGTTGGGAATTTTGGTACCCCAGGCCATTGATAAAATCCATTTTGGAGATAAAAACATGGGTGCTGGGTCCAAGGACCAGATCTGGAGAGAAATCAGACTCTGTTAATACTGTTGGCCCAATTGTCCACACACCACAGGAAGTCAGAAGACGGTAAGCACATACTGAGACACAATGACAAACACTATAGTATGCATTAACTAAGATTTAAGCAGCAGTTTTAAAGTGAGGTTGCTTAAAGCAACCAATACCATGACATGTGTTCAAAAAGTATGCATCACATTTATTTATATTTACTTTCTTCTCCTTTCACCCAAACCACAAAACATATGTAGTTGGGCTGACTTTAAGTCCCATCTGAAGCAGAAAAAGGCAGCGAACTGGAATGCTTCAAGGGCAACAGGGGGAGGCCCACTCCCTGAGACTGTGGAGTATACAGACCTGGAGGAGCTAGTGATGGTCTTTGTGTCCTATCAGGAGGTGGCAGGTGTGTCCGAAATGGACACCGACACATCTGCCATGGAAGGTCCACATGCCTTGGCAGGTAAGTTTACAAACATATATTGTCAAGTTTTCTCAATATTATTGTATGTTTTTGTATAATTAATTAATATTATTTACTAACTATTTAAAAAAAAAACACAGCACAGGAGGGTCATTCCTAGTGAGTCACGGGAGGGGCATCTCACTGAGGCTGAGGAGAGGGGAGCTAGTGACACCTCCAGTGTGGGGCAGGAAATACCACCAGAGCAGCCCCACACTGCCCCCCCCCCCCCCCCCCCCAACCCTCTCGTTCTGAGATTCTGGCTGAGATAGCCAGTCATGGAGTTAGAAACACCAAATTCCATGACCAGATGGTCTGGGAGGTACAAGAGATGTCCATTCGGCTCACTGACCTGACCACCCGTGTTCGCCAAGGCATGTGCAAACTGAACTCCTCAGTCCAACAACTAAATACCACAATTGGACAAGGTATATAGACCATCGCTGGGCTCCTTGCTCACAGTGTCAGGGAGGCACCAATACCTGGACTATCCCCTACCCCTGCCCAGGAACAAGATCCCACTGGGCAGGGCCCTCGAAGGTCAGTGCGCAGACCAACCAGTGACCAACGTCCCCTTCAGGCGGGTCGGAAAAAGAAGAAAAAATAATTTCAATCCAGATGCGGTCACATTTCCCAGCACCCATGTGGTTTGTGTTCTAAAATGGATTATCAATGGCTTGTGGGACAAGAATTAAAATCTTCCTCCTGCTAAATGGGGTTTGCTGTCTTCTCTTTATTGGTAGTAGCCTGTGATGCATTAGCCTGTGAACTTGTCCCACCATCCTCTTCATATTGTGGGCTGGATAGTTGGGTTTGGGTATTGTGGCCAGAATCTTCCTCAATTTGTCCCAAATGTTCCTCAGCCAGTGTCATGACACCAGTCTATTTTTGTGATTGATGGGCAGTAGATGGCGGGGGCTTGACTACTGGGTGCTATCTTCCTATTTTGTGCACTGGCAGGTGTTTGTTGCTGGGCCATGTTCTGTTATTTTTAAAAACAAATGCTATTTTTGTGGAAAAACATTATGAAATATTTGTACACATAGTAAAATTACTTTGAGTCAATATACTTTGGTGTGAAACTGTGTGTTTGTTATTGTGGGTGTGTGAAAAGAGTTTCATTGTTGCTAAAAAAAATTCCTTTTATGTTTGTGAAACTTCCATGAAATCATGAAATGTTGCTTAGAGAAAAATTATTCTTAAAAATAAAACATGTATGTTGCTCCTTACACAATATAAACCCACAAAGTTGTTTCGTTACTATGGGCAACATGCCATCTTAAATATAAGTCACAACTGACCTAATTCATCCATAGCAATGTATTAGGTAAATCTGCAGGTAATAACATTATAGGTTATGTTGCATTATGTAGGTAATGTTGTTATATGAAACACAAAACTAATGTAGGAATCTGGAAAACATGGCATGTCTGTGGGTATTTAAGGAAATTAATTAGTTTTTACCACTTATAACATAAACACCATTTCTACAAAAAGTAGAAATGTAGGACATGTGCAATAAACATCTATTTGTTAATAATAAACATGTGTGCTGCTTGTCAGTTTAACATAATTTGCTAATGTTTATCATAATAACATTTCCTGGGAGTGTAAATGTACATACCATCTGTAAGAGTGCTCGAGCTACAATGACGTGTTGATGCGTTTGCATCTCAATCAGCTGCGTTCTATTGGCAATAATTAGCCAGGTACGCCCTGTCAGGCACCTGTAGCAAATGTTCGCTACCTGTGAGCAGCCCTAGACCTACTCCTAGGCTGCGAATGCCTGGTGTGTACCAGCAACAGATAGCTTTGCAGCAGTGCGAAAACCACACCTGCAGACTTTAGCACATTCCCCCACATGACACCCACCTTCACGCCCCTTTTTGCTAGTAGCGAAGCCATGCCCCCTCACCGCCTTAAACATGCCTCTTTGTCATTGCGTGAATGCGAACATAAAAAGCTTGTGTATTTCTGCACACTTGTCGTACGGGGGACTTTGACCATGCGCATTCAGTACTTTGCGTGTGCGCATATGCGAATGATCAGCAGCGATCAACTAGGAATGACCCCCATAGTCTGCACAGCACAGTCTGCATAGCACACACACACTTAAACTACAAAGTGCACAACCTATACCTGTGTGTGAAGTAGAGATGTGCGGCGAGCATTTTTCGTGTTTTGTGTTTTGGTTTTGGTTCTGGTTCCATGCTCGTGTTTTGGATCTTGAGTGGTTTTGCCAAAACCACCCTTTCGTGTTTTAGTTTTGGATCTGGATGATTTTTGGAAAAAAAAAACCCATAAAAACAGCTAAAATCACAGAATTTTGGGGTAATTTGGATCCTACGGTATTATTAACCTCAATAACATTCATTTCCAGTCTATTCTGAACACCTCACAATTTTGTTTTTAGGCCAAAAGGTTGCACCAAGGTGGCTGGATGACTAAGCTAAGCGACACAAGTGTGCGGCACAAACACCTGGCCCATCTAGGAGTGGCACTGCAGTGGCAGACAGGATGGCAGATTTAAAAAATAGGCCCCAAACAGCACATGATGCAAAGAAGAAAAAGAGGTGCAATTACGTAGCTGGATGGCTAAGCTAAGCGACACAAGTGTGCAGCACAAACACCTGGCCCATCTAGGAGTGGCACTGCAGTGTCAGACAGGATGGCACTTAAAAAACTAGGCCCCAAACAGCACATGATGCAAAGAAAAAAAAGAGGTGCAATGAGGTAGCTGTATGACTAAGCTAAGCGACACAAGTGTGTGGCACACACAACATGGGGCGTGCTGGAATTTGCCCAGATATAATACACACACAATATTGGTGACACAGGAGAGCATACCCCTAAATCACACACACACACACGGCAAAGCCTATAAAATTAATTTGGATAATAATAACCCTTTTATTTGGAGCTATTATAATAATATGCAGCACAGGCAAGTGTACCCCTACACCACATAGGGCAAACCCTGTAAAAATTATTTGGATAATAATATAAGTAATGTATATAAGCCTTTTATTTGGAGTAAATAATATACAGCACAGGACACCACCACTGGACTTATGGCAGCACAAGACACCACCACTGGACTGATGCAGCGCAAGACAGCACCACTGGACTGGACTTACAGGCAGTACCCCTGGAGTTGTACGGCAGTGTCAGACAGGATGGCACTTTAAAAAACTAGTCCCCAAACAACACATGACTATAAGTCTTGAGGAAGTCCCGATTTGTGACGGGACGAAATGCGTTGACGTCATCTCTCTGAGTTCCACCCACTGACGAAAGCACTAACAGAATCATGATTGAGCGCATCTGATTGAGCACTCCAGCCAGCGGTCACAATTCAAGCGGCAGCCGAGCGCTATTACTAGCCCACCAGTACAGTGACAAGATCCGCACTTCGTACATCAGCGGCGGTGCACTCTGCTATTACATGCCACAGGGATAATCTCCAAGAACTCTGCTGTACTACTGGACACTTCCCGCTGGTTTGGGTAATTATCATTACAACGTATCCTCAGCACTGGGACGCCAGTAGCAGGAGGAAAGGAGAAACTCTGTTACTATCTTCCCATAGGCACCGGTTATTGTTGCAGTTTTGTTGCACTTCATTAACAGACCAGGCGGGTCTGTTTAGTGACTCAAAGATATAGTGTTGCTATATATTCATAGCTATTTACTACATTCAGTGCGCTATCAGTGTGGTGGGAACATATGAATTTATTTGTGCATTATAGGTTTTAATTTTGTGTTGTGTTTGTGGTAATTTTGTATTAAATTTAATTATATAATTCAAACAAGCAAGTTCCTTTATTTGTGTGGAGTCAACCTATTTGTACTCATTAATGACATAATCAGTACATCTAGCGCAATACATTATTCTTCTCAGAGCATCATATGACCTAACTTTGTTCACTCCAGCCTCATCCAGTCTTGTCCAGTGGTCCCACTCCAGAGCCCAAACAAAACACAGATCCTGGCAGGCATATTATTTAATCTATGTATTAGATATACTTCTTAATAATTAAGGACCTGATTCAGTGGTGGATGGAGGTGCATTGGCAGCTGTGACAAAAGCAATTGCAAATTTATACTAATGCCGAAGCCAATGGGCTTTCTAATGAAAATTAATAAAAGGGTAAACTCGGGCGCAAATAATGGGTCAGCCCAATCAGATCCCTTATTACCTGCCCAAACAAGTAACAAGATACATACAAAATCCCAAAAATATGAGATTGATGAAAGGCGCCTTAGGACGGGCAAGATAAAAAGGCTCAATCCTACTTTTTCCAATGTAAATATATAACGATAACGATATTACTATTTCCTCATGTCTATGCGATGTCCTCAAATCAGTCGGTGTTATCCAAAGATTCACAAGGTTACATAAAAGAGAAAAAAAACAATACGCAATGTGTAGTATTGCTTTGGAAGAGAAATATTCTCCTTAAAGTATCCAGAAACAGAGCCCTGATGTGTTTATCCTTGAAAGATGAGAAGGATAGATTCTTGCCACCGTTCCAAATATATAAGGAAGCATACCAAGGACTCACATAACAAGGGATTAGGAAATACACATAAAGGTATCTTTATACAGCATAAGGCATCCACCACAGACTGCTTTACAAGCTCAAGCGTACCCAACTCACGTGTTAGGATGTAGTATACAATAGTAACAGCTGTGCGCACCCTCTTAGATGCGGGAAAGGTTAAGAAAAAATATATACATCAAAATGTCCAATAGGTCTCCGTTTTATATCCGAAGGACCAATTTAAAATCCAAATTCCTTGTTCCATCCGACCCGAAATTAAATCGGCATCCGTGTCCTGCTTTGTTTATCGACTTAATCTCTCGCCTGATGGGATAATAGCTCCGTATTTTACCCAAAATTAAAAGAGAAGGGGTATATATAGTGAAGTACAATTTTTATTCCAGAAAAAAGTTAAAATATATCAATATACATAAAAATCCACCATTAACCAGGCAAAGAAGCGTACCAGATTTACAGGGGTGTCAATAAATGCCCACCCAAACGAGCATGGGTATATCACACTGGAACCTCCCAAATCCCTTGGGTGTCGTGTCTGTGTTTGGACCTGCAGTGTCCAAACGCTCGGTACCCTGGTCTGCTACAGTCTCCCTGAACAGCTCATCAACGCATTTCTGCTCCCCTGGGAGCCTTTAACAAGGTGTATGGTGGACTGGAACTGGTCTGGGTATATATCCCCACCAGAGTTATCTGATTGGTCAAGACTGTCAGCAAACATTTTAGAGATAAAACACTACTTTAAACATGTACCCATCTCCCAAATATACATGTACATTTTTCCTGTATGGAGCGCTTTGCTCCTCAACCTAAACATTCTTTTCTAAAAACCATTTACAACTATAAAAAGCCACTGGCAGCGCGCGTTCCAAGTCCCGTGGAACGTACGATACTTCCTACTTCCGCTCTGGCTTTCTCCTTGCGGCGGAAGTGATGAAAAAATGCGTCACTGGAATGCAAGTCACTTCCGCGTTCCACGGCTGTACAGAGCGATAAGAGCCCGGTCCTTAATTTCGGGTCGGATGGAATGAGGAATTTTGATTTTAAATTGGTCCTTCGGATATAAAACGGAGACCTATTGGACATTGTGACGTATATATTTTTCTTAACCTTTCCCACATCTAAGAGGGTGCGTACAGCTGTTACTATTGTTTACTACATTGTTGAACTTTAAAGGTGGTGAGGACCATCTTAACATCTGTTGCTGCATTGTTGAGTTGGGGCGCTGGTTTTAAACTTGTTGTATTGTATCTGTCATGTGTTAGGATGTCGAATTCCACGTATAAAGGTATCTTTTGAATGAAAGTCCCTTGTTTGTAGTTTAAAAAGGTTTTTTATTTCTTCCAAAAGTCTTAAAAAAAACTTCACAAATTTCAGTCAGGTGGATAACAGTGCCTGAAGCCACAACGGCTACTGAAGTACCTTAAGTCAGATGTAAACAACTTTTACACCAGTGAGTCTGGTGAGGACAGAGTGTGGACTGTGCAACATTTATGCATGCTGTACAGGAAGTCTAGAGGTGCAATGCATGATAGGAACAATTTCCAAATTGAATTATTATTTTAGTCAGCAATTATGATCATTGGTATATCTATATATGCAGTTGAGAGGAACGCAGCGTGGAACACTGACGTTCTTTATTTATACCACCTGACTGCTGACAACACAAGCGCATGTGCAGTGGGGACTTCCAGGTAGATGAAATGCATACGTTCCCCACCTGGCATCTCCTACCGCTGATGACAGGGACACATGTGCAATCCATAATTTCCAGACTAATGGAACGCACTATCTAGGGGGAGGGACAAACCTTTGGCGCTACTGGTTAATACTCAGAAATGGTGGTTTATTAAAGTATAAATAGAACGCAGTTTTCTTCACAAAATTTTTTTTGTTAAATTATTACAAATTATTTAAAATTATTAATAATGAGAAAAATACAGTGAAATTCTGTTGTCAAATTGAGGTATATATATTATGCACAGTGTATATATGGGTGTAGTAGATATTAAAGAAGGCAATGGGATGTGTCTAAATATGAACTTGTTTATTATACTAATAATTCTTTAAAAACGACAATTTAAACCTTTTTGCTTGA
Organism: Pseudophryne corroboree; assembly: GCF_028390025.1. Classification (NCBI taxonomy): domain Eukaryota; kingdom Metazoa; phylum Chordata; class Amphibia; order Anura; family Myobatrachidae; genus Pseudophryne; species Pseudophryne corroboree. The sequence continues at coordinate 250,785,596 of NC_086451.1, read as the reverse complement.
GCGCGCTCTTTGTGTTATTATCACTAACATGCAGTGAAAAATGAAATAGAATAAAACTAAAATAAATTTGCAATAAACATGCAATAAACAAATAACACTTTGTATACGATTCTAAAAAGTAATGGAGACCGGTCTCCTGCTCTTTAAGGTAATGGTGGCTTGTTATGTATAAATTCCGGCAGGGCAGACTATGTCCGCAAAAGGTCCGTTTTTGACTGAGTTCCTGGTGATCCGTAATTCCAGGGTAGAGTAATAAAAGTACTTCGTTTTCAGGTGAAAAAAGTTTTTATGGATCGCTTACGTGCCTTCACCCTGTTCAGGGCTGGGGGATCCGTGTGTGTCCTTCGGTGCTGCAGGTGTCTTTCTCCGTAGCCGCGGTTTGTTACAGGCGCCTGTAACCCCGGTTCTCTTGGTGTTTCCTCGCCGGCGTCTTCCAGGAGGTCGGGATCTCCGGGTTTCGGGTGAAAGAAGGGGGCGTGGCCCAACGCGTTTCACTCGGCCAATGGTGCCGTGCTTCGTCAGGGACAGTGTCACCTGAAAACGAAGTACTTTTATTACTCTACCCTGGACTTACGGATCACCAGGAACTCAGTAAAAAACGGCCCTTTTGCGGACATAGTCTGCCCTGCCGGAACTTATACATAACAAGCCACCATTACCTTAAAGAGCAGGACACCGGTCTCCATTACTTTTTAGAATCGTATACAAAGTGTTATTTGTTTATTGCATGTTTATTGCAAATTTATTTTAGTTTTATTCTATTTCATTTTTCACTGCATGTTAGTGATAATAACACAAAGAGCGCGCTCAAGCAAAAAGGTTTAAATTGTCGTTTTTAAAGAATTATTAGTATAATAAACAAGTTCATATTTAGACACATCCCATTGCCTTCTTTAATATCTACTACACCCATATATACACTGTGCATAATATATATACCTCAAATTGACAACAGAATTTCACTGTATTTTTCTCATTATTAATAATTTTAAATAATTTGTAATAATTTAACAAAAAAAATTTTGTGAAGAAAACTGCGTTCTATTTATTCTTTAATAAACCACCATTTCTGAGTATTAACCAGTAGCGCCAAAGGTTGGTCCCTCCCCCAAGATATTGTAAAACAAGGAAACAACCGAAAAGAGTTTCCTATTCTAACCTGGGCTGCTCGGATACTCAAATACACAAGTAAACATTATAGGGAGCGCAGAGCACACCCCCAGCTATACAGTAATGGAACGCACTGTGGAACGTGGACACTTCCGGTCCACGAGTGTGTCCATTATTCTGTTTAGGATCATTTATATTTGGTATATTTAAATGGTTGAGGGATAAGTTTATTTAGTTATATTAATGTATATTAATTATTAGTGTGTGCTCAGGTCTTTTAGTGTTTCAAAAATGTTTTAATTTGGAAATTGTTCCCAGCATGCATTGCACCTCTAGATTTCCTGTAGAGCAGGTATAAATGTTGCACAGTCCACACTCTGTATTTACACCTTGAAAAAGACCCAGGTGGGTCAAAACGCCGTTGGTGCATACAGAGAGTGGACCTTTTAAGACAACAGTAAGGATTATCATTGTTCTTCCACACGGTATGCTGAAGTACTTTGTTATTCTGGAGACTCACTGATGTAAAAGTTGTTTACATCTCACTTAAGGGACTTAAGTAGCCATTGTGATTTCAAGCACTGTTATCCATCTGACTGTGAAAATTTTAATTTCTTTTAATACTTTTGGAAGAAATAAAACAACTTTTTAAACTACAAACTAGGGACTTTCGTTCAAAAGATATTTTTATACATGGAATCTGACATCCTAACATGTGAGTTGGGTACGCTTGAGATTGTAAAGCAGTCAGTTACGTCTGTGGTGGATGCCTTATGCTGTATAAAGATACCTTTATGTGTATTTCCTAATCCCTTGTTATGTGAGTCCTTGCTACGCTTCCTTATATATTTAGAGCGGTGGTGAGAATCTATCCTTCTCATCTATCAAGGATAAACACATCAGGGCTCTGTTTCTGGACACTTTAAGGAGAATATTTCTCTTCCAAAGCAATACTACACATTGCGTATTGTTTTTTTTCTCTTTTATGTAACCTTGTTTGAGGATATTGCATAGACACAAGGAAATTATAATACAGGTTGAGTATCCCATATCCAAATATTCCGAAATACGGAATATTCCGAAATACGGACTTGCTCCTTATCGTTATACATTTACGTTGGAAATAGTAGGATTGGGCTTTCTAATGAGATGCCCACCAGCTGCAGCTCTAATCCACTGTGTGCATTAATTGAGCAGACATCGGACGCACCATCAGGCATTAGAGCAACCTTATGGTTACACAGAAAGTCTACCTGTACATGGCTGCCCCTGCCAGTGCAACTGCGACTTTCGATGCAGTCCCTGACACCGGCACACACCCAACATCCTTGCTGATAAACTATGCCAAGGAAAGTCACCCCCAGTCACCCCCTAGTATCACCTACCGAAATTCCGATATGTGTCTACCAGTAGAAACCATGGATACACATATAGTGCATCTTCGACACATGCACAGATTTAAAACATCATGCGCTTGTGCCAGTGTCCTAAATCTGCCCACCTCTGAATCAGGACCTAAGTATTAGTTTCAAAGAATTTAAAAAAATCTTTTATAATTTATTTGTGCAAAAATGTATACATTAGCATCCTACAATTAGGAAAGAAAATCTCAAATTACTTTGATTGTCGCTATCCTTTGTTAACTCACACTAGAACCCTGTTTGCTTTATCATTATGGGATGTACTAAAGCACATAACTAGTTTAGACAGTTTGACAGAACTTAGTTAGCCTCATCCTATCCAGCAAGGCAATTTCCCTGTTCCAAATGTGATTGGACAGGATTGTCTAAAGTTACATGCTTTAGTAAATCACTACCAAACTATTAGGTCTGATGTGGGAACATGACTAATCTACATTTTTTTTAAATGCTTAATGTGGTCATCCTCTAAATCCTCATTAGCATCTCTAAGTAACCTAATTTATTATCTGACGTAGGTTTCTAAGCACATGTATAATAATTGAACACTTGTTTGGTTACATGTGCCCATGTTGTTTTGCATAGCGACGTACTCGTGTGTGAGCCTGTGTGTACTTAAGTAAAAGCATATAAAGATATTATTTTGTTTTTGTTGTTGCTGCTGTACTATGTTGTACTAGCATTGCTACTAGCGAAGACCTCTGTGCTTTGTGAAAAGTAAACAGTTTGTAGCAGGAGGCTCAGGTTCCCACCCATGTGCATTGGAGCTGTAAGGATATAATTTATATTGCCAGACATAAATCGGAGCAGCAGCCTTGCTGACATTTTGCAGAGAGTAAGATGTTATGGTTTTACAGATGAAAGAAAGGAGTTTGTTTGAGTTTTGCCAATGGAAAGAGAAGTTTCTCATATAATGCATTCTACATTCCAAGCCTGTTCTAGGCAGCTTTAACTCTTTTACTGCCAGATGGAGCAGTAGTTGTCACTCAAAGCAAGTTTGTTTTTCTCACTACATTTCTCAGCTAGAATAAAACAAGCTAAAAAAAAAAAATGTACAAAACAAAAAATATGCAGGGATCCCTCTTCACACTCTGATAGATCTTTCAATTTGAAGCCCATCTAAAGCCAAGTTCCCAAAACGTGTTTTTCAGAGCTTGACAAATTGTGAAATTGCAGTGTCCCTATATATTGTAGGAGGCTGGCAGAATGCAGAGATTTTGACTTGAACACAGGAAGGAATACATACTATATCCAGGTTTTCGGGATGCCGGCGGTCACATGTCCGTGGTATCCCGACATTGAAGATCCCAACATCGGAGGGGCTAAGTATTTTTAGCGGCCATGTGAGTGCTGTGTCTGGGTGGGTTGGTTGTGCAATAGTGTATGGCATATGTGTAAGGGACATTATGTGTGTCATTATGTGCATAAGGGCATTAACAATGTGCGGCATATGTGTAAGGGCCATTATGGGAATAAGAGCATTAATAAAGGTTGGCATAATGTATTTATAAGGATATAAATAATGTGTGTCATATGCGTAAGGGGCATTACTGTGTGGTACTTTGTGTATAAAGGCATTACTAATGTGAGACATAATGTGTATAAGGTGCTCTACTGTGTGGCGTAACTAGAGATGTGCACCGGAAATTCTTCGGGTTTTGTGTTTTGGTTTTGGATTCGGTTCCGCGGCCATGTTTTGGATTCGGACGCGTTTTGGCAAAACCTCCCTGAAAATTTTTTGTCGGATTCGGGTGTGTTTTGGATTTGGGTGTTTTTTTTCAAAAACAGCTTAAATCGTAGAATTTGGAGGTAATTTTGATCCTGTAGTATTATTAACCTCAATAACCATAATTTCCACTCATTTTCAGTCTATTCTGAACACCTCACAATATTATTTTTAGTCCTAAAATTTGCACCGAGGTCGCTGGATGACTAAGCTAAGCGACCCAAGAGGGCGGCACAAACACCTGGCCCATCTAGGAGTGGCACTGCAGTGCCAGACAGGATGGCACTTAAAAAAATTGTCCCCAAACAGCACATGATGCAAAGAAAAGAGAAAAAGAGGTGCACTGTGGTTGCTGGACGGCTAAGCTAAGCGACACAAACACCTCAATATCACAGGAATTATTCGTTCGAATCAATGGTATTATTGGTCCAAATCACTGGAAGAAAATGACAAAATCACAGAAATTATTTGTTCTAATCAATGGTATTATTGGTCCAAATCACTGGAAGAAAATTACAAAATCACTGGAATTATATGGCAGTAATGTCGGGAATTATATCAAATGGCAGTACCACTGGACATATACGGAAGTGTCAGACAGGATGGCACTTAAAAAAATAGTCCCCAAACAGCGCATGATGCAAAGAAAATAGAAAAAGAGGGGCACGGTGGTCGCTGGATGGCTAAGCTAAGCGACACAAACACCTCAATATCACAGGAATTATTCGTTCAATCAATGGTATTATTGGTCCAAATCACTGGAAGAAAATGACAAAATCACAGGAATTATTCGTTCTAATCAATGGTATTATTGGCCGAAATCACTGGAAGAAAATGACAAAATCACAGGAATTATTCGTTCTAATCAATGGTATTATTGGTCCAAATCACTGGAAGAAAATGACAAAATCACAGAAATTATTTGTTCTAATCAATGGTATTATTGGTCCAAATCACTGGAAGAAAATGACAAAATCACAGGAATTATTAGTTCTAATCAATGGTATTATTGGTCCAAATCACTGGAAGAAAATTACAAAATCACTGGAATCATTTGGCAAGATCACTGTAATTAATAATTAATTATAAATCACTGATATTAATTGGTAAAATCTCGCTATCGCCTGCCTAGTGAAGTGGAATCTAGATGGGATTTTGTACCGGGGACACAATGACTTCATCAATTGTCTAAATCCCAATGCACTAATGGCGGAAAACGGGCACACGTCTAACAGCGCACTGATTATACTGAGAACTGATTATACTGATCAATCACTGATTATACTGAGCACTGATTTTACTGAGCACTGATGATACTACGGAGAACTGACACTGAGCAGCGAGAACAGCACTGGACTACTGTACTGTAGTATACTGGTCACCACAATGCTGCACTGTACTAATATATACTGCTCACAACAATGCAGCACAGATATCGATACTTGAAGTGACACGGAGCTGCAAGATACAGCATCCACTACGGACTACGAGAAATAGATTTACCGGTGAGTAAAATCTTATTTTCTCTAACGTCCTAAGTGGATGCTGGGAACTCCGTAAGGACCATGGGGATTATACCAAAGCTCCCAAACGGGCGGGAGAGTGCGGATGACTCTGCAGCACTGAATGAGCGAACTCTAGGTCCTCCTCAGCCAGGGTATCAAACTTGTAGAATTTAGCAAATGTGTTTGACCCCGACCAAGTAGCTGCTCGGCAAAGTTGTAAAGCCGAGACCCCTTGGGCAGCCGCCCAAGAAGAGCCCACCTTCCTCGTGGAATGGGCTTTTACAGATTTAGGATGCGGCAGTCCAGCCGCAGAATGTGCAAGTTGAATCGTGCTACAGATCCAGCGAGCAATAGTCTGCTTTGAAGCAGGCGCACCCAACTTGTTGGGTGCATGCAGGATAAATAGCGAGTCAGTCTTTCTGACTCCAGCTGTCCTGGAAACATAGATTTTTAGGGCCCGGACTACGTCCAGCAACTTGGAATTCTCCAAGTCACGAGTAGCCGCAGGCACCACAATAGGCTGGTTCAAATGAAAAGCTGAAACCACCTTTGGGAGAAATTGGGGACGAGTCCTCAATTCCGCCCTATCCATATGGAAAATCAGATAAGGGCTTTTACATGATAAAGCCGCCAATTCTGACACACGCCTGGCCGAAGCCAAGGCCAACAGCATGACCACTTTCCACGTGAGATATTTTAAATCCACGGTTTTAAGTGGTTCAAACCAATGTGACTTTAGGAAATTCAACACCACGTTGAGATCCCAAGGTGCCACTGGGGGCACAAAAGGGGGCTGAATATGCAGCACTCCCTTAACAAATGTCTGAACTTCAGGTAGTGAAGCCAGTTCTTTCTGGAGGAAAATCGATAGAGCCGAAATCTGGACCTTAATGGAACCCAATTTTAGGCCCATAGTCACCCCTGACTGTAGGAAGTGCAGAAAACGGCCCAGCTGAAATTCCTCCGTTGGGGCCTTCCTGGCCTCACACCACGTAACATATTTTCGCCATATGCGGTGATAATGGTTTGCGGTCACTTCTTTCCTAGCTTTAATCAGCGTAGGGATGACTTCCTCCGGAATGCCCTTTTCCTTCAGGATCCGGCGTTCAACCGCCATGCCGTCAAACGCAGCCGCGGTAAGTCTTGGAACAGACAGGGCCCCTGCTGCAGCAGGTCCTGTCTGAGCGGCAGAGGCCATGGGTCCTCTGAGATCATTTCTTGAAGTTCTGGGTACCAAGCTCTTCTTGGCCAATCCGGAACAATGAGTATAGTTCTTACTCCTCTTCGTCTTATTATCCTCAGTACCTTTGGTATGAGAGGAAGAGAAGGGAACACATAAACCGACTGGTACACCCACGGTGTCACTAGAGCGTCCACAGCTATTGCCTGAGGGTCTCTCGACCTAGCGCAATATCTTTCTAGCTTTTTGTTGAGGTGGGACGCCATCATGTCCACCTGTGGCCGTTCCCAGCGATTTACAATCAGCTGAAAGACTTCTGGATGAAGTCCCCACTCTCCCGGGTGGAGGTCGTGCCTGCTGAGGAAGTCTGCTTCCCAGTTGTCCACTCCCGGAATGAACACTGCTGACAGTGCTAACACGTGATTTTCCGCCCATCGGAGAATCCTTGTGGCTTCTGCCATCGCCGTCCTGCTTCTCGTGCCGCCCTGTCGGTTTACATGGGCGACCGCCGTGATGTTGTCTGACTGGATCAGTACCGGCTGGTTTTGAAGCAGGGGTCTTGCCTGACTTAGGGCATTGTAGATGGCCCTTAGTTCCAGAATATTTATGTGTAGGGAAATCTCCTGGCTTGACCATAGCCCTTGGAAGTTTCTTCCCTGTGTGACTGCCCCCCAGCCTCGAAGGCTGGCATCCGTGGTCACCAGGACCCAGTCCTGTATGCCGAATCTGCGGCCCTCTAGAAGATGAGCACTCTGCAGCCACCACAGCAGAGACACCCTGGTCCTTGGAGACAGGGTTATCAGCCGATGCATCTGAAGATGGGATCCGGACCACTTGTCCAACAGATCCCACTGAAAGATTCTTGCATGGAACCTGCCGAATGGAATTGCTTCGTAGGAAGCTACCATTTTTCCCAGGACTCGCGTGCAGTGATGCACCGAGACCTGTTTTGGTTTCAGGAGATCTCTGACTAGAGACGACAACTCCTTGGCTTTCTCCTGCGGGAGAAACACCCTTTTCTGGTCTGTGTCCAGAACCATCCCCAGAAACAGTAGACGTGTCGTAGGAACCAGCTGTGACTTTGGAATATTCAGAATCCAACCGTGCTGTTGTAGCACCTCCCGAGATAGTGCTACCCCGACCAACAACTGCTCCCTGGACCTCGCCTTTATAAGGAGATTGTCCAAGTATGGGATAATTAAAACTCCCTTTTTTCGAAGGAGTATCATCATTTCGGCCATTACCTTGGTAAATACCCTCGGTGCCGTGGACAGACCAAACGGCAACATCTGGAATTGGTAATGACAGTCCTGTACCACAAATCTGAGGTACTCCTGGTGAGGAAGGTAAATGGGGACATGCAGGTAAGCATCCTTGATGTCCAGTGATACCATGCAATCCCCTTCCTCCAGGCTTGAAATAACCGCCCTAAACGATTGCATCTTGAACTTGAACCTTTTTATATAGGTGTTCAAGGATTTCAAATTTAAAATGGGTCTCACCGAACCGCCCGGTTTCGGTACCACAAACATTGTGGAATAGTAACCTCTTCCTTGTTGAAGGAGGGGTACATTGACTATCACCTGCTGCGAATACAGCTTGTGAATTGCCTCCAGCACTGCCTCCCTGTCCGGGGGAGCTGTTGGCAAGGCATATTTGAGGAAACGGCGAGGGGGAGACGTCTCGAATTCCAGCTTGTACCCCTGAGATACTACTTGTAGAATCCAGGGATCCACCCGTGAGCGAGCCCACTGGTCGCTGAAGTTCTTCAGACGGGCCCCCACCGTACCTGGCTCCGCCTGTGGAGCCCCAGCGTCATGTGGTGGACTTAGAGGAAGCGGGGGAGGGCTTTTGTTCCTGGGAACTGGCTGTATGCTGCAGCTTTTTTCCTCTACCTCTGCCTCTGGGCAGAAAGGACGCGCCTTTAACCCACTTGCCTTTCTGGGGCCGAAAGGACTGTACCTGATAATACGGTGCTTTCTTTGGCTGTGAGGGAACATGGGGTAAAAATGCTGACTTCCCAGCTGTCGCTGTGGAAACGAGGTCCGAGAGACCATCCCCAAACAACTCCTCACCCTTGTAAGGCAAAACTTCCATGTGCCTTTTAGAATCTGCATCTCCTGTCCACTGCCGAGTCCATAAACCCCTCCTGGCAGAAATGGACATTGCACTTATTTTAGATGCCAGCCGGCAAATATCCCTCTGTGCATCTCTCATGTATAAGACTGCGTCTTTAATATGCTCTATGGTTAGCAATATAGTGTCCCTGTCTAAGGAATCAATATTTTCTGACAGGGAATCTGACCACGCAGCTGCAGCACTGCACATCCATGCTGAAGCAATAGCTGGTCTCAGTATAATACCTGAGTGTGTATAAACAGACTTCAGGATAGCCTCCTGCTTCCTATCAGCAGGCTCCTTTAGGGCGGCCGTATCCGGAGACGGTAGTGCCACCTTCTTTGACAGGCGTGTGAGCGCTTTATCTACCCTAGGGGATGTCTCCCAACGTGACCTATCCTCTGGCGGGAAAGGGTACGCCATTAGTAACTTTTTAGAAATTACTAGTTTCTTATCGGGGGAAGCCCACGCTTCTTCACACACTTCATTTAATTCATCAGAAGGGGGAAAAACCACTGGTAGTTTTTTCTCCCCAAACATAATACCCTTTTTTTGTGGTACCTGGGGTAATATCAGAAATGTGCAACACATTTTTCATTGCCGTAATCATGTAACGTGTGGCTCTATTGGAATGTACACTAGTCTCATCATCGTCGACACTGGAGTCAGTATCTGTGTCGACATCTGTGTCTGCCATCTGAGGTAGCGGGCGTTTTAGAGCCCCTGATGGCTTTTAAGACGTCTGGGCAGGCACGAGCTGAGAAGCCGGCTGTCCCACATCTGATATGTCGTCAAACCTTTTATGTAAGGAGTTGACACTGTCGCGTATTTCCTTCCACATATCCATCCACTCAGGTGTCGACCCCGCAGGGGGTGACATCACATTTATCGGCACCTGCTCCGCCTCCACATAAGCCTCCTCATCAAACATGTCGACACAGCCGTACCGACACACCGCACACACACAGGGAATGCTCTGACTGAGGACAGGACCCCACAAAGCCCTTTGGGGAGACAGAGAGAGAGTATGCCAGCACACACCGGAGCGCTATATAAAACAGGGATACACACTACACAGTGATTTTACCCCTTATAGCTGCTTATATATCACAGATTGCGCCTAAATTTAGTGCCCCCCCTCTCTTTTTTACCCTATGTAGTCTGGAACAGCAGGGGAGAGCCTGGGGAGCGATCCTTCCAGCGGAGCTGTGAGGGAAAATGGCGCCAGTGTGCTGAGGGAGATAGCCCCGCCCCTTTTCCGGCGGGCTTCTCCCGCTTTTTTTATACAGTTATGGCAGGGAATTTTACACATATATAGTCTTAAAGGCTATGGGGGTCATTCCGAGTTGTTCGCTCGGTAAATTTTTTCGCATCGCAGCGATTTTCTGCTTAGTGCGCATGCGCAATGTCCGCAGTGCGACTGCGCAAAGTAAATTTGCTATGCAGTTAGGTTTTTTACTCACGGTTTTTTCTTCGTTCTGGTGATCGTAATGTGATTGACAGGAAGTGGGTGTTTTTGGGCGGAAACTGGCCGTTTTATGGGTGTGTGCGAAAAACGCTACCGTTTCTGGGAAAAACGCGGGAGTGGCTGGAGAAACAGAGGAGTGTCTGGGCGAACGCTGGGTGTGTTTATGACGTCAAACCAGGAACGACAAGCACTGAACTGATCGCAGATGCCGAGTAAGTCTCGAGCTACTCAGAAACTGCACAGAGATGTCTTTTCGCTATATTGCGAATCTTTCGTTCGCAATTTTAAGAAGCTAAGATTCACTCCCAGTAGGCGGCGGCTTAGCGTGTGCAAAGCTGCTAAAAGCAGCTTGCGAGCGAACAACTCGGAATGACCCCCCATATTATGTGTTAGTTTGCCAAGTAAGGTACTTATATTGCAGCCCAGGGCGCCCCCCCCCAGCGCCCTGCACCCATCAGTGACCGGAGTATGTGGTGTGCCTGGGGAGCAATGGCGCACAGCTGCAGTGCTGTGCGCTACCTTAATGAAGACCGAAGTCTTCTGCCGCCGATTTCCAGGAACGTCTTCTTGCTTCTGGCTCTGCTAGGGGGACGGCGGCGCGGCTCCGGGACCGGACGACCGAGGCTGGGCCTGTGTTCGATCCCTCTGGAGCTAATGGTGTCCAGTAGCCTAGAAGCCCAAGCTAGCTGCAAGCAGGTAGGTTCGCTTCTCTCCCCTAGGTCCCTCGTAGCAGTGAGTCTGTTGCCAGCAGATCTCACTGAAAATAAAAAACCTAAATATTACTTTCTTTCTAAGAGCTCAGGAGAGCCCCTAGTGTGCATCCAGCTCGGCCGGGCACAAAATTTTAACTGAGGTCTGGAGGAGGGTCATAGAGGGAGGAGCCAGTGCACACCAGGTAGTCCTAAAGCTTTCTTTAGTTGTGCCCAGTCTCCTGCGGAGCCGCTATTCCCCATGGTCCTTACGGAGTTCCCAGCATCCACTTAGGACGTTAGAGAAAATAGGTGAAGTTCGGGGCGGTTTGGCTCTCGACGAACTGAACCCGCTCATCTATAGGCGTAATGTATAAAAAGTCACTACTGTGTGATCTAATGTGAATAAAGAGCAATATGGTGTGATGTAATGTTAATAAGGGACACTATTGTGAGGAGTAACGTATACAAGGTGTATATAATGCCCAGATGTACCTTGTGGCTCATATATTGCATGTATATCTGGCTCTGGTGCAAGTCAGTGCCCCCTGAGCTATTTAGCTCACCGCACGTCCCTGCAAGGTAAAGTGGTACTACTGTGTGATGTAACGTGAATAAGGGACACTATCGCATCATATAATGTGAATAAAGTTGCACTATTGTGTGGCGTAATTTGAATTGGGGGTACTATTGTGTGGCCATGCCCCTTCCCAAAAGAACACACCCCTTTATGGGCTATGCACCGAATGTGTGAACTATTCCAATTTAAAATATATTGGGGGTAGGAGCACCAAAATGAGAACTACTATAGGTGAGGGGCAATGGTGCTGGGAAAGGGGTGCAGGGTCAGAAGCGGAACTAGCAGCGGTACTAGGGGGCACCAGCCAAAATCTTGCCTAGGGCATCATATTGGTTAGGGATGGCTCTGGAAGACACTTAGGGCCAGATTCAAATGTGCTCTCCCCCCTCCTGGCTGTGTTCACGTCCGCTGGCAGTATTCTAATGTTACTGCAGACGGGCGCGACAAGTTCATTACAGCTCACTACCCCCAGGGGTAGCGAGCTGAAATGCACATAAAGAGACACGACACAGTCACGCCTATTACTTTAGTTGGGTTCAGGTAATTTGCGCACCTAAACTCGACTATAATTGACGCGATCCGCACGATAACAGGGGGCATTTTAAACGGGAGGTAGGGTGTGCGATAAGATTTGAATTCCCCTCTTAGATAATATGAATATAATTCACAATAGAAACTATGGACATAATAAATAGGGTTAAGGACCGTACACACTGGCCGATATATCGGCCGTTCTATTGAACAGCCGATATATCGCGGGTCCGTCGGCCAGTGTGTACGAGCAATATGTCTGTGAACTCCATCGATCACAGACATATTGCGTCGGCCCTGCAGTACAGCTGACGGCCAATATATCTACTGATATATTGGCGCATCGTTGTGTGTGTACGGGCGACCAGCCGACTGCCCGTACACATGCTGCGGCAGCCGGCGGTGATTGACAGCTGAACTCGATGAGCATGTGTACGCGCCCGCCCAGTTCATGACATCAGTCCCCGACGGATCGGGCAGTGTGTATGCACAGCACACTGCCTGATCCGTCCTTAGATATATCTGCAGATCAATTGATCTGTAGATAAGTCTTGCATAAAATACAGCAACCATGGCGATAAAAAAAAGGGTGAAGCTGCAATTTTGTGTCATCAGTTGCAAGGATAATTCATCCTACCCACGAAGAATCCAGGTGAGGCAGCCATTTTAGGCGCACTACATAGGATTACACAGGGCAGAATAAGCAATATTGGAACTGATGACACATCATTGGAGAAATAGAAATACTAGGCGAGGTTCTTGCAAGTTCATCAGGACCATATATTTCTCATTCTACACTAAGCACAAGGCTAGGCAGCCATGTTGGGATCACTACTTTGGGTACAATGTGTGAATCTATATATATAAAATAAGAATTTACTTACCGATAATTCTATTTCTCGTAGTCCGTAGTGGATGCTGGGGACTCCGTAAGGACCATGGGGAATAGCGGCTCCGCAGGAGACTGGGCACAAAAGTAAAGCTTTAGAACTACCTGGTGTGCACTGGCTCCTCCCCCTATGACCCTCCTCCAAGCCTCAGTTAGGATACTGTGCCCGGACGAGCGTACACAATAAGGAAGGATTTTGAATCCCGGGTAAGACTCATACCAGCCACACCAATCACACCATATAACTTGTGATCTAAACCCAGTTAACAGCATGATAACAGAGGAGCCTCTAGAAAAGATGGCTCACTACAGCAATAACCCGATTTTTTTTTTTTTTTGTAACAATAACTATGTACCAGTATTGCAGACAATCCGCACTTGGGATGGGCGCCCAGCATCCACTACGGACTACGAGAAATAGAATTATCGGTAAGTAAATTCTTATTTTCTCTGACGTCCTAATGGATGCTGGGGACTCCGTAAGGACCATGGAGATTATACCAAAGCTCCCAAACGGGCGGGAGAGTGCGGATGACTCTGCAGCACCAAATGAGAGAACTCCAGGTCCTCCTCAGCCAGGGTATCAAATTTGTAGAATTTTACAAACGTATTTGCTCCTGACCAAGTAGCTGCTCGGCAAAGTTGTAAAGCCGAGACCCCTCGGGCAGCCGCCCAAGATGAGCCCACCTTCCTTGTGGAATGGGCTTTTACAGATTTTGTCTGTGGCAGGCCTGCCACAGAATGTGCAAGCTGAATTGTACTACAAATCCAACGAGCAATAGTCTGCTTAGAAGCAGGAGCACCCAGCTTGTTGGGTGCATACAGAATAAACAACGAGTCAGATTTTCTGACTCCAGCCGTCCTGGAAACCTATATTTCCAGGGCCCTGACAACGTCTAGCAACTTGGAGTCCTCCAAGTCCCTAGTAGCCGCAGGCATCACAATAGGTTGATTCAGGTGAAACGCTGAAAACCACCTTAGGGAGAAACTGAGGACAAGTCCTCAATTCCGCCCTGTCCGAATGGAAAATCAGATGAGGGCTTTTACAGGATAAAGCCGCCAATTCTGACACGCACCTGGCCCAGGCCAGGGCCAACAGCATGACCACTTTCCATGTGAGATATTTTAACTCCACATATTTAAGTGGTTCAAACCAATGTGACTTTTGGAACCCAAAAACTACATTTAGATCCCAAGGTGCCACTGGAGGCACAAAAGGAGGCTGTATATACAGTACCCCTTTCACAAACGTCTGAACTTCAGGGACTGAAGCTAGTTCTTTCTGGAAGAAAATTGACAGGGCCGAAATTTTAACCTTAATGGACCCCCATTTCAGGCCCATAGACACTCCTGTTTGCAGGAAATTTAGGAATCGACCTAGTTGAAAATTCCTCCGTCGGGGCCTTACTGGCCTCGCACCACGCAACATATTTTCGCCAAATGCGGTGATAATGTTTTGCGGTTATATCTTTCCTGGCTTTGATCAGGATAGGAATGACTTCATCCGGAATGCCTTTCTCCTTCAGGATCCGGCGTTCAACCGCCATGCCGTCAAACGCAGTCGCGGTAAGTCTTGGAACAGACAGGGTCCTTGCTGGAGCAGGTCCCTTCTTAGAGGTAGAGGCCACGGATCCTCCGTGAGCATCTCTTGAAGTTCCGGTTACCAAGTCCTTCTTGGCCAATCCGGAGCCCGAATATAGTGCTTACTCCTCTCCATCTTATAATTCTCAGTACCTTGGGTATGAGAGGCAGAGGAGGGAACACATACACTGACTGGTACACCCACTGTGTTACCAGAGCGTCTACAGCTATTGCCGGAGGGTTCCTTGACCCGGCGCAATACTTGTCGAGTTTTATAAACACGTGGAAGACTTCTGGGTGAAGTCCCCACTTGCTGACAGTGCTATCACATGATTTTCCGCCCAGCGAAGAATCCTTGCAGCTTCTGCCATTGCCCTCCTGCTTCTTGTGTCACCCTGTCTGTTTACGTGGGTGACTGCCGTGATGTTGTCCGAATGGATCAACTCCGGGTGACCTTGAAGCAGAGGTCTTGCTGAGCTTAGAGCATTGTAAATGGCCCTTAGCTTCAGGATATTTATGTGAAGTGATGTCTCCAGGCTTGACCATAAGCTCTGGAAATTCCTTCCCTGTGTGACTGCTCCCCAGCCTCGCAGGCTGGCATCCGTGGTCACCAGGACCCAGTCCTGAATGTCGAATCTGCGGCCCTCTAGAAGATGAGCACTCTGCAACCACCACAGAAGAGACACCCTTGTGCTTGGTGACAGGGTTATCCGCTGATGCATCTGAAGATGCGACCCGGACCATTTGTCCAGCAGGTCCCACTGGAAAGCTCTTGCGTGGAATCTGCCGAATGGGATTGCTTCGTAGGAAGCCACCATTTTTCCCAGAACCCTTTCATTGATGTACTGAGACTTGGCTCGGTTATAGGAGGTTCCCGACTAGCTCGGATAACTCCCTGACTTTCTCCTCCGGGAGAAACACCTTTTTCTGGACTGTGTCCAGGATCATCCCTAGGAACAGACGACGAGTCGTCGGAATCAGCTGCGATTTTGGAATATTTAGAATCCAATCGTGCTGCCGCAACACTACCTGAGATAGTGCTACACCGACCTCCAACTGTTCCCTGGATCTTACCCTTATCAGGGAATCGTCCAAGTAAGGGATAACTAAAATTCCCTTCCTTCGAAGGAGTATCATCATTTCGGCCATTACCTTGGTAAAGACCCGGGGTGCCGTGGACCATCTATACGGCAGCGTCTGAAACTGATAGTGACAGTTCTGTACCATAAACCTGAGGTACCCTTGGTGAGAAGGGTAAATTGGGACATGAAGGTAAGCATCCTTGATGTCCCGAGACATCATGTAGTCCCCTTCTTCCAGGTTCGCAATCACTGCTCTGAGTGACTCAATCTTGAATTTGAACCTCCGTATGTAAGTGTTCAAGATTTTAGATTTAGAATCGGTCTCACCGAGCCGTCCGGCTTCGGTACCACAACAGTGTGGAATAATGCCCCGTTCCCTGTTGCAGGAGGGGTACCTTGATTATCAAGAATACAGCTTGTGAATGGCTTCCAAAACTGCCTCCCTGTCAGAAGGAGACATCGGTAAAGCCGACTTTAGGAAACGGCGAGGGGGAGACGTCTCGAATTCCAATTTGTACCCCTGAGATATCACCTGAAGGATCCAGGGGTCTACTTGCGAGTGAGCCCACTGCGCGCTGAAATTCATTGAGACGGGCCCCCACCGTGCCTGATTCTGCTTGTAAAGCCCCAGCGTCATACTGAGGGCTTGGCAGAGGCGGGAGAGGGCTTCTGTTCCTGGGAACTGGCTGATTTCTGCAGCCTTTTTCCTCTCCCTCTGTCACGGGGCAGAAATGAGGAACCTTTTGCCCGCTTGCCCACGAAAAGACTGCGCCTGATAATACGGCGTCTTCTTATGTTGAGAGGCGACCTGGGGTACAAACGTGGATTTCCCAGCTGTTGCCGTGGCCACCAGGTCTGAAAGACCGACCCCAAATAACTCCTCCCCTTAATAAGGCAATACTTCCAAATGCCGTTTGGAATCCGCATCACCTGACCACTGTCGTGTCCATAACCCTCTACTGGCAGAAATGGACAACGCACTTAGACTTGATGCCAGTCGGCAAATATTCCGCTGTGCATCACGCATATATAGAAATGCATCTTTTAAATGCTCTATAGGCAATAATATACTGTCCCTATCTAGGGTATCAATATTTTCAGTCAGGGAATCCGGCCACGCCAACCCAGCACTGTACATCCAGGCTGAGGCGATTGCTGGTCGCAGTATAACACCAGTATGTGTGTAAATACATTTTAGGATACCCTCCTGCTTTCTATCAGCAGGATCCTTAAGGGCGGCCATCTCAGGAGAGGGTAGAGCCCTTGTTCTTACAAGCGTGTGAGCGCTTTATCCACCCTAGGGGGTGTTTCCCAACGCACCCTAACCTCTGCGGGAAAGGATATAATGCCAATAACATTTTAGAAATTATCAGTTGTTATCGGGGGAAACCCACGCATCATCACACACCTCATTTAATTTCTCAGATTCAGGAAAACTACAGGTAGTTTTTCCTCACCGAACATAATACCCCTTTTTGGTGGTACTCGTATTATCAGAAATGTGTAAAACATTTTTCATTGCCTCAATCATGTAACGTGTGGCCCTACTGGAAGTCACATTTGTCTCTTCACCGTCGACACTGGAGTCAGTATCCGTGTCGGCGTCTATATCTGCCATCTGAGGTTACGGGCGCTTTAGAGCCCCTGACGGCCTATGAGACGTCTGGACAGGCACAAGCTGAGTAGCCGGCTGTCTCATGTCAACCACTGTCTTTTATACAGAGCTGACACTGTCACGTAATTCCTTCCAACAGTTCATCCACTCAGGTGTCGACCCCCTAGGGGGTGACATCACTATTACAGGCCATCTGCTCCGTCTCCACATCATTTTTCTCCTCATACATGTCGACACAAACGTACCGACACACAGCACACACACAGGGAATGCTCTGATAGAGGACAGGACCCCACTAGCCCTTTGGGGAGACAGAGGGAGAGTTTGCCAGCACACACCAGAGCGCTATATATATACAGGGATAACCTTATATAAGTGTTTTTCCCCTTATAGCTGCTGTATTTTTAATACTGCGCGTAATTAGTGCCCCCCTCTCTTTTTTAACCCTTTCTGTAGTGTAGTGACTGCAGGGGAGAGCCAGGGAGCTTCCCTCCAACGGAGCTGTGAGGGAAAATGGCGCCAGTGTGCTGAGGAGATAGGCTCCGCCCCCTTCTCGGCGGCCTTATCTCCCGTTTTTCTGTGTATTCTGGCAGGGGTTAAATTCATCCATATAGCCCAGGAGCTATATGTGATGCATTTTTTGCCATCCAAGGTGTTTTTATTGCGTCTCAGGGCGCCCCCCCCCCAGCGCCCTGCACCCTCAGTGACCTGAGTGTGAAGTGTGCTGAGAGCAATGGCGCACAGCTGCAGTGCTGTGCGCTACCTTGTTGAAGACAGGACGTCTTCTGCCGCCGATTTTCCGGACCTCTTCTGTCTTCTGGCTCTGTAAGGGGGCCGGCGGCGCGGCTCTGGGACCTATCCATGGCTGGGCCTGTGATCGGTCCCTCTGGAGCTAATGTCCAGTAGCCTAAGAAGCCCAATCCACTCTGCACGCAGGTGAGTTCGCTTCTTCTCCCCTTAGTCCCTCGATGCAGTGAGCCTGTTGCCAGCAGGTCTCACTGAACATAAAAAACCTAAAACTAAACTTTTCACTAAGCAGCTCAGGAGAGCCACCTAGTGTGCACCCTTCTCGTTCGGGCACAAAAATCTAACTGAGGCTTGGAGGAGGGTCATAGGGGGAGGAGCCAGTGCACACCAGGTAGTTCTAAAGCTTTACTTTTGTGCCCAGTCTCCTGCGGAGCCGCTATTCCCCATGGTCCTTACGGAGTCCCCAGCATCCACTAGGACGTCAGAGAAAAAGGCAAAAAGGAGATTGGCTCACTGATTGACTCATCATAATCTCTTAAACCACAAGTCCTACAATCTTGAAACTTGGCAGGTAGCTTCTCCTTAGGTCCCAGGTGCTTGCTAAGAACCAGTTTTACAAATGTCACTGCCCATCCACGGAAATCAACAAAAATGGATGTCTGTATGTATGTAAGCGTATATGTATGTTCCAGCATAACTCTGGAATGCCTACAGCAATTTACACCAAAATTGGTACACATATGACTTACAATCTGGGAACAAACACTGTGCAGATAAGACATCCCTACCACGCCTAGTGGTGATGCAGAAGCACAGAGTGTTTCAGCAGACAGCATAACTCTGGAATCCTGGTGCAATTTACCCCACACTTGGTACACATATGACTTACAATCTGGGAACAAACACTGTGGAGATAACACACCCCTAGCACCCCTAGGGGTGGGTTAGCAGCACAGACTATATCAGGACATGCATGATGTCAGTGATGACAAGGCTTCATGTGACCGTGGCAGTGACATGATGTGAGGAGGGGAATGGAGGTAGCAGGAAGCCACACACTGAGTCATATAGTGGGAGGAGCAGGGCCCCCAGCAGCACAGAGTATATTAGGAGATGCATGATATGTTAGGCAGGTCAGGGCTGCATGTGACAGGGGCAGTGACATGTTGTCAGGAGGGGAATGGAGGTAGCACGAACCCACACACTGAGACTTATATAGTGGAAGTAGCAGGGTCCCCCAGCAGCAGAGAGTATATCAGGAGATGCATAATGTGCTGCGCTATATAAGAAACTGTAAATACATTTATTATTTCACAGGGCACTGACATGACGTGAGGAAGGGAATGGAGGCAGTAAGAAGCCACTGACTGAGAGTTGTATAGTGGGAAGAGCAGGGTCCCTTGGGGGACCAAAAAGGGGTCCGGACACTACACAAAGTGGGTCAAGGAAGCAAGATATGCCTATATACTAGATCTCAAACCAACGTAAATTAACGAACAACTATAATTCTAATTTACCATCCTCATCCCTGAAATGCACATAAAGAGACACGACACAGTCACGCCTATTACTTTAGTTGGGTTCAGGTGATTTGCGCACCTAAACTCGACTATAATTGACGCGATCCGCACGATAACAGGGGGCATTTTAAACGGGAGGTAGGGTGTGCGATAAGATTTGAATTCCCCTCTTAGATAATATGAATATAATTCACAATAGAAACTATGGACATAATAAAGAGGTTAAGGACTGTACACACTGGCCGATATATCGGCCGTTCTATTGAACAGCCGATATATCGCGGGTCCGTCGGCCAGTGTGTACGAGCAATATGTCTGTGAACTCCATCGATCACAGACATATTGCGAAGCACGGGTATCCAGCTAGTAAGCAATACATGGAAATAAGGCATACAAGGATAAAATGAACAGTGACCGCCAAGTTACCCACTGCTTAGATAATTCAGTGTGTTGCTCATCCTGCCCTTGAAGGTACTAGGCGAGGCAGCCATCTAGGATACACTACATACAGTACTGGAGGTTACAATGGGCAGGATGAGCAATTCACAGAAGTGTAACATGCAATGGGAAATTACAGAGAAAAGAAAAAGAGCAGTTGAGCAGTCTGTGATGTGGCAATAAGGAGAGACAGAAGGTGATAATGCATTTCAGTCTAGAACACTCCAGATAATGTACATAAACATAAAAAAAACCTTTTTTGCTGCTTTGTTTCTACAGTATATTGCAGATTGGCACACATTTTTTTTTTTTGCCTCCTTCTTTACATTTCCATGCCTCCTGGATCAAACTTTCACTGCAATGCTCCATGCCCATAACCTTCCATATGTATCACTGAAATGAACCGGATACACCATATATTAAAGCTGCAGCATAATTTTTTTATACTGCCAGAAATATAATCACTTGATAAATAAAAAGGAATAAGGATTATAAAAGAGGAGTCACATGCTGTTCTGGCCCACATGTCATTTCCACAAGTTTGTCTAGACTATAATACAAGTACAGATCCTTACCATCAAACTACAGAAATTACGAAATCAGGACAAACTAATCTCCGAACACATCCATCTAAATCAAGGCCGCAATCAATCCAAATCACAGCAAGATCTTGCCACCACTCAGACGTTCATGCAAGTCCATGATAACTCATAGACAGATCCTGTCCCTTTCTTGGTCAGAATTATTGTGGGCACAGATGAGTGAAATTTTCAAAAATGTTCCATTGAATATTTACCTTGTTCCGCATCTGGCCGCAAAATTTTGCATGTTTCGCCAGAGGAATTTGGCCTTAAGCGTTCCCAGTCTACTCCAACCACACAGCAGAATGAATTGAGTGTTGTTGTCCCAGCTCCATTAAAGTCTTCAGGTTCAGTAAAATGTGAATTTACAAAAACAATGGAGAATGGCGAGGCAAAAGCGATTCTTATAAACAATTTTACCAGGAAAATGACTCTTCTAACCTTCTTCACTCCTCCATCTTTTTAATGATTTGCAACAAATGAGGACACATTTAACTTGCAAGGAAAAAGTAAATAATATTTTACTATATAGCCAATTTGGTAAGCTCAAAGAATAACCCTGCTTATGCCTACATTTTTTGCTCATATGGTTCTAAACTACTTAAATTTTGGCATTGCTTCATGTAGCTATGGATGTCACTGTTAGCTCACACAGGCAGGGCCCACCACTCTCTTAGGTCTCTTCTTGCACTATATTTGTATCTGAGGATCCCCCACTATAATCAGCAGCTCTGATGCTTTCTGTCTGCCTGTCCCATTGAATTCTACTGCTACTATCTAGGGATGGCCATCGACCATCGATAATTCTAAATCATCGATGCTCTATGACCAATGTTAATTACTTTTACCATCGATGGGAGAGAACCAAATGGTTTCCCTCCATCGATGGTAAGGCGCTATAGAATATTTTTTTTTTTTCTCTCCAGGGTGTTTGGGACACGGACATAACTCCGCCCCCGACACCCACGGAGCCATGCCTACAGGCCCTGATTAGTCCGCAGCGTGCTCAATACTAAAGTAGGGCTGACCATCGATGGCTGAAACAATTGATGGTTACCTTATAGATGGCTTACCACCCTTGAGGTTATCCATCAATGGTACTATCGCTGGTAACCATCGATGGATAACCCACCGATGGCCATCCCTACTACTATCTGTATCTCATTTGGTTGTATTGACATATCAGTGTCTGATTTCCCCCTTCTTCCCATGCATTGCCTTTTTGAATATATGTTATTATTTGTGTTTTATTGTCATTTTCTCTATACAACGGCAATGTCTCTGTGCCATATAAGTAAATATAAGAATGATTTCCTCTGCAACTATTTAGTGGACAGCACCACTTTCTCTACATGGTTACATTAGCAAGTAAAGTGGGTCTTTTCACTGCATGAATACACTGGTGAGTGTTGTACATGTGTGCGTCCATTACAAGCTGTCTATTCATACACATTC
Source organism: Pseudophryne corroboree (assembly GCF_028390025.1). Lineage (NCBI taxonomy): Eukaryota > Metazoa > Chordata > Amphibia > Anura > Myobatrachidae > Pseudophryne > Pseudophryne corroboree. Next base: position 250,763,363 of record NC_086451.1, on the reverse strand, counting down.
AGCTCGCATATCAGCTATAATTTTCCTTTGCCCTGTCATTGCTGCACATGGTACACAGCAATAAATTTCTGGTTCACATATGTTTACAGGAATCCTGACACCTGCAGCACAGCAGTGCATGTGCAGTACCAGATGAAAGATGTATGTTATGATGGACCAACATTCTTCTCATGGGTACCATCTTATGTGGTTTTTCCTATATTTCCTCACGTCTGTTCCAGGATGGCGTGCGGCGGGCAAGTAGAGGAAATCTGGCACTCAGCAAAGTACTGAGAATTCTATGAAAAACTGGGAAAGAATGTCAAGGTGAGGCGTAATGTTTGAGGCATTTCCTCCTGCAGATTGGGTGACTGCAGAGAGAAAACAAATAGAAAGTATCAGGCTTCCAGCGAGCAACCTGACGTCTTTATCTGGAAATGTTAATATGGGGTGGAATTCCTCGCATACTTTTCAGTACCTTGCTGAAGGTAAGTATCTTACTTTGGGAAAACCAATATGCCTTAAAAGCTGGGGGGAAATCCACCCCTGTCTAACTAGTCTAAATAAAATGATGACTTGCATCACCCCAGCTTGAACTTTCCACCACAATTAGCTAAAGTATCCCAATTTATCTTTTCCTGACAGTTTATGGTTTTAAGGAAATTTGAGATGTTTTGTGAAAAAAAAAATCCAGACTTCTTAGCACCATCTGCTGGTGTGAAAATTAGCTCTGAAACACTAGCTGCTCTATTTGTGTTCATTAGGGCTCCTTTCTAGCTGTAATTGGAAGGTAGATTTGTAGGAACAGTTTACTTAATAGGAACACTGTTCTTACAAGAGTACCTGTATAACATGTGTGTAACCGCAGGTTATGTTCAGTGGTAGTTGTCTGTATCAGCGTATTTTGAAATAGAGGAAGAAACATACTGTATTAAACTGAGCATACATATAGACGATGCATAGTTTATTTTACTCTAATTAGAGATTAAAATAAGAGATAAAAAAATAAAAATAAACAAATGGCCTTAGTTTATTTAACACCATGGTTCTACTGGTTGTTTTATACTGTACACTTATATATGTATATGTTTGTGACAACAGCTATATTACAAACAGATCTGGATGAGAAGCCCACGTAATTCAATTTTTAAAAAATGCACCTTTAAATCTTCTGGCAAAACAACAGAAAGCCACCTAAAATAGCTAGTTTGATAAAACTGCCATTTAGTAAAAAAAATAACCCAAAATATAGAAAGCGATGGTGACTTTTTAAAATAAATTATATAAAATGTATATATTTATACAGTTTAACCATAGCACAATTTATACACACATATATAACATTTTTGAATTATACTATTTATTTATTTTTTAAAAGCAGTTAAGTGGATTAATGAAACATTGAATGTAAAAAAAAAAAAAGATTTTTGGCCAAAGTCATCAAAAAGTAATAGATCTCGTACTGGTTATCCAACTGTCGTAGTTGAATTTGGTTTTATCCTTAAATATAATGGGATATACAGTAAGTGTATCCTAAGTTTCCCTGTCTGCCCACGATTCCCATAAACAGCAGGGAATACTTCACAGTATCACCATTTCAAAAGAAATGATCTGCGCTAGGCACTGTGTTTTCATGCACATCTGAACCTCCAGCAAGTAAAAACACTTCATATTAAGTACCGAGGCAAACCATAACATGTCATTCCACATTAAACAGAACTTTCTGATTGAAGACCTACAACACATTGAAGAGAAATACAATGCTAACTATTTCAGCACTCTGGGGGGTATAATGACATAGTCTGATAAGGAAATATCTTCCACCGCTTGCAGAACTGAAGTCTTTACATCTTCTGTACCTGCACAGAGTTAATGCCAAGTGTAACTTAATATGATAAAGTGATTGAAGGATCACACACAGACAGTCAATAGACTGAGGTATGCTCCAGTTCAGTTGGGGATCAGGCGTTCTACATCAAACCTAGCAACTGATATCTCCAAGCCCCAAAGTAAATCTATGATGTCAGGTGATGGGTGAGATAGTAATTGAATAAATCTGGAAGTTGCAAAGGGATCACCTAGATAGGGAGAAGTGATTTCTGGGAAATTTATGAGAAACATCTGAGCAGTATGTAACTTCACAACTGCAGGTCCTGATAAATATAACACAAACCTGCAGAGCTGTAACTAGACATTGTGGTGCCCTGTGCTAGAAAGAGCATATATTTGAAATAAGGATAGCCAAAATAGAAGGGTGTGGCTTTACAGGGAAGGGGTGTGTCCACAGAATAGAACCAATTCACATTAGGCGTACATTATTGTCCATTATTCACATTACACCACACAGTAGTTTCCATTATTCACATCAAACCATACTGTAGCCTCTGTTATTTACATTACACCACATAGTAGTGTCCATTATTCACATTACACCACACAGTAGTTTCCATTATTCACATTAAACCATACAGAAGTGTCCGTTATTTACATTACACCACATAGTAGTGTCCATTATTCACATTACACAATACAGTTATCGTCCATTATTCACATTACACCACACAGTAGTTTCCATTATTCACATTAAACCATACAGTAGCGTACGTTATTTACATTACACCACATAGTAGTGTCCATTATTCACATTAAACCATACAGTAGCCTCCGTTATTTACATTACACCACATAGTAGTGTCCATTATTCACATTACACCATACAGTAGTGTCCATTATTCACATTACACCACACAGTAGTTTCCATTATTCACATTAAACCATACAGTAGCGTCCGCTATTTACATTACACCACATAGTAGTGTCCATTACTCACATTACACCATACAGTAGCGACCGTTATTCACATTACACCACACAGTAGTGTACAACATGGCAGCTCCCATATGTCCCTCCTGTCTCTCCTTGGGGGTCATTCCGAGTTGTTCGCTCGTTGCCGATTTTTGTTATACTGCGATTAGTCGCCAACTGCGCATGGTACGCAGAGCGCATGCGCTTAGTTATTTTACTATAAACTTAGCTGTTTTGCTGTAGCGTCTGCAGCGCTTTTCAGTCGCACTGGTGTTCAGTAAATGATTGACAGGAAAGGGGCGTTTCTGGGCGGCAACTTAGCGTTTTCCCGGCATTGGCTAAATAACGCAGGCGTGTCAGGGAAAAACGCGGGAGTGTCTGGAGAAACGGGGGAGTGGCTGGCCGAACGTAGGGCGTGTTTGTTACGTCAAACCAGGAACAAAATGGGCTGAGCTGATCGCAGTGTAGGAGTAAGTTTCAGAAACTGCTAAGAATTTTCTATTCGCAATTCTGCTAATCTTTCGTTCGCAATTCTGCTAAGCTAAGATACACTCCCAGAGGGCGGTGGCCTAGCGTGTGCAATGCTGCTAAAATCAGCTAGCGAGCGAACAACTCGGAATGACCCCCATTGTCACTATCCAGGGAAGCATCATCTGTAACAGCGCAGTGGTAGAGGGTGTAGCGGAGATGTTAGCAGTATAATATATGTGTATGTGCAGGAGTATAATGTATGTTTGTGTGGGTTCGGTATGATTTACTGGCAGTCAGGAATACCTGCAGCAAGTGCAGTGAGTCCCCTCGAGGGCTCGCTGTGCTCGCCACACTATTATATTCCCCCTCGGGTGGTGGTGCGGACCATCACCCGAGTTCGAATACCGGGCTTGGGTCGGGATTCCAACCACTGGCATTTCCCAGGCTGTCGGGATTTATATTATTGCTAGCACACACACACACGAAATGCAGTAAATTTACCGGCTTTCAGGATCCTTTCGTTCAGGATACCAACGCCGGAATCCCGAAAGCCAGTAAATGAACCGCATCCCGTGTGTGTGTGTGTGTGTGTGTGTGTGTGTGCTAGCAATAATATAATGTAAGTGTGTCTGTGTGCTGGCATTAATACAGTGTGTGTGTGTGTGTGTGTGTGTGTGTGTGTGTGTGTGTGTGTGTGTGTGTGTTATCATTAATACAAGGAGAACAAAATGACAGAATAGGAGTGGATTGGGATAAACCTTGTAGACTGGCGGCAGGCCTGTGGCGGACATCAGGTGTTGGCTTTATCCTATTGTGGTAGAGGGTGGGGGTTTAGTTGTGTTCTGAGTCTGGCGACGGGGTTGGGTCAGCCTCTTTTGTTTCAGTCTTTGGCTCGGTAAGTGTATCCATGACAACACTAGCCACAACAAATCCACCGATTGGCTATCGTGTCCTGCTTATCTATACTGACTAGTTGAAAGTTCATAAATCTACTGGTTTTTATCATTGAATTGTCTAGGAATTTGTTTGATTTTATGTACACTATATCCCATCCAAAGTAGGTCTGTCTATCATGTAAGTCTGCTCTAGTTTTAAACATACATTCTAAGTGATTATGTAATTATGCAATCAGGTGCTATCAAAGGCTAATTAGCCACCATATTGGAAGGGGTATATAAACCCCACATGTCTCAACCATGGATACCTTTGATAAAGCTGCAAGCTGACTGCAGCGAAACGCGTCAGGTGTACCAGGGACCCCCGCCAGGAGTTGTTCTGAAGGAGGACCGAACCATCCCCTATACTTCGTCCAGACGATCCATCCAAACTCGGAGACTACAATTAGCAATAACCGCACAAAAGGACTGCATCAACCGTAATGCATGAGGAGCACTCCACTAAAAAAATTCTGGAGCACACTACCCTCTAACGGTAAACCACCTATCCATTGGATATTGCTTATCTCTGAGACTGTTGTTTATGCTGGACTGTAGACTTGTAGGGGAAAACAATTCGGAACGGTCACCTCAAAACTTCTAAATTTCAAATAATACCAACCTGGCGTATTGGGTAATCCCATAAAATTGTCTTATGGAATTTTAGACCATATACCAACTATATCTGATATGCATTTGTCTTATATGTACTTAGTTTTTAACTGAAACCGATTGCATTTGATTTTAGGAATAAATTGTGTTTTTATTTATACTACTTGTATCCATCAAATTCAGCGCGGTCTCACCCCACCCTTTTTTACTGTAAACGGGAGTGACTTCCCTTATTCCAGAGACTGCCGCTTGGTGAAACATCTCCTACCTAAAGCGCCTGAGCACCCTAGGGTATCCATTTCTTTGCACGTACACATAGTCACTCTCGGGCTGCTAAGGTATGAGCTGCTTCACCAAATTTGATGAAAGAGCAAATAGAAGACAGACCTACTTTTCGAGATGGGATACTGGGAATGAGGATAGAGGTGAAAGGTCTGAGTCACACCTTAGATTAACGGAGGAATTCTATAAACTAGAAAACCTACTAAAATCCGAGATGAAGCAATGGCTAGATGGTGTAAACTTACAAAAATATATTGACAAAAAAATGATTCCAAGGGGACTCAGACTTTTCAAACCCTCTATCTTCCAAGAGAACAAAATATTTCAGGAACAATGGGAGAATATTCTTGATAAATGTTCTTTTACCCTAATGGAGTTGGTTATCAAATATAGAATAGAAAAAGCCAAACAACTAGAACAAGAAATTGAGGAAGTCAAGAAGAGACTTGAACCCCATGCTAACACATCAGAATTTAAAGAAAGGGACAGGATTACTACGGAAAAAATAGATAAATTTGAACAGACAATCCTAGACACTAAATGTAAAAAATTTAGACGTGATTTTGATGACTATAGGAAGGGAACAGTGAGAACATACAAATTAAAGAGTAGGGAGGAACAGATGGAACAAAGAGGGAGACCATACGAAAAAACTCGAAGTCGGCCATATAACAAATCCACATCAACTAGAGGCAGAAACATCTCCACTAGAAAAACATATCAATCTCCATACAGGTACTCTAACTATACCCAGTACAGAGAGGGAGGTAATACCAGACACCAGTGGCCCAACAGTTCACCCCCCCCCTAGGAGAGCCAAAGAAAATGAAGAAGTGCAAACATCATATTCCACATATTCCCACTCATTGTCACCTAGGACACGAGATAAATCATTTCATGATACTCAGAATAGGGGTGCAAGACCCAAAGAGAGAGAGATTTGAAAGTCCGACAGACAGACAATACATCAGAAGTTTTTTTAGACAAACGTCCAAACAAATTACATTGGGACCAAATATCTCATACAAACGAACACCAAACAACATCAAAAAGAGGCAGAAGAAGTACAGACTCAGAGGGAGAAGAGGGGGCAAGAAAGAAAAATATAAGAAACTAAATAGAATTAAAAATAAGAAGATAAAGATTACATCCATCTTTAACCTATCATCGAAAGTACTCACAGATTCAGAAATTGCCCTCTTGAATAAAGGCCTCAAGTTTTCTCCATCTGCCCCACCCAATATTTTTACCTTATTTGTGGAACTCAATAGATACATTAGAACACTGTGCCGTAAAAGATACTTTGCCAAACAATGTATGAAACGCAAGAATGAAGAGGCCCTCCCTATAGTACTTGATCATGAGGACCAATTAGCTCTGGATATACTGGAAGAACTAGGGGGTGCGGCTAATTCCACAACCACAAAGACAGAGAAATTGTTTGACATATCTAGAAAGAACTTCAAACAGAAGTCGGAATTTTTCCCAATAAAATCTAAGGGTTCTAGTATAGAAACTTTCTATAAAGTCACCCTAGATGACTTTAAGACAATGTGTACAGACATTGATCTCTATCCCCAAAAAAATAAAAGTAAATCTAACTTGTCCAGACAAGAGAAGAGGGCTATAAACATCCTAACAAAAGATAAATCTATAATTATCAAGGAAGCAGATAAGGGGGGAGGGCTAGTTATACAGAATAAGGACGACTACATATTGGAGGCCAGGAGACAGCTAGAAAACCCCCAGTTTTATACTAAATTGACTAGCGACCCCACACAGAACTTTCTCCGGGAGCTTGCGACTCTTCTGGGGGGGGGGCCTTGGACGCTGAAGTCATATCCAGAGAAGAATATCACTTCCTCTACTCAGCACATCCTGTCACCCCTGTTTATTATCACCTACCAAAAATACACAAGTCCCTCACTTCACCCCCCGGGCGACCCATCATTTCAGGTATTCACTCCCTCACCTCCAATCTATCCTTTTATGTAGACTCATATTTACAACCTCGTGTACCTACACTCAGGTCCCACATCAAAGATACTACCCATTTCCTATCTCTTATTAAAGATGTGAAGTGGCAAAGTTCATATGCATTTCTTACTTTGGATGTCCAAAGCCTATATTCAAATATACCACATGAAAAGGGCCTATCCACAATATCCAAACGACTCAATCAAGATGGGGACCTGAGTGAGATCCACAGGAAATTCATTATAGATTCCATTTCCTTTATTCTACGTCACAATTACTTCTTATTTTTGCAATCCTATTACCTACAAGTCAAGGGTACTGCCATGGGGACCAGGTTCGCTCCTAGTTACGCCAACCTCTATGTGGGTGATTTGGAGGAACATCTTATTTGGGGGGGTGATTGGGGGGCGAGCCTGGTCCTGTATGGCAGATACATTGACGATTTATTCATCATTTGGGATGGGGACTCACATTCGGCACAACTATTCGTTGACACTCTCAATTCTAACACTTATGATTTAGTTTTTACGCACCAATATCACTCACAACGTATTAATTTTCTGGATGTGTCTTTAGAAGCTAAAGATGGTAAAATATGTACCACCAATTATGCCAAGGAAGTGGGCACCAATGCATATTTGCACTATTCAAGTGCCCACTACCCCCCTTGGAAGAGGAGCATTCCTAGGGGACAGCTCATACGCCTTAGATGCAATTGTTCCGATACAGTATCCTTTGAAACTCAAGCACTAGAGATGCTAAAATCATTCGAACAGAGAGGCTATCCCGAAGCACTCTTAAACAGGGCACTTGAGGAGGTCAGGAAAATAGATAGAAATACATTATTATCCCAAAAGGAGGTAAGAGTTAACACACCAGGAGAAGAAAAACCAGTAGCATTTATCTCCACTTATAATAATCATTGTACAAAAATTAAACAGATTATAAGAAAAAATCATAACATTCTCAAACAGGATTACCTAATAGCTCCTATATTACCAGTTGATCCAGTCTTTATTTTTCGGAAGAATAGATCACTTCGAAATACATTAGCGCCAAGCTTCTTGAAATTAGACTCGAAACCTATGGCCCAATCAGACTTCTGGCTTCCATCCAATACCAAAGGTTTTTTTAAGTGTGGAGAAACGAGATGCATTACTTGTAACCATATAGACAATAGAACTAAATCCATAAAAACTGAAAATAGTGAGGTAGTATATGAAATCAAACATTTCATCAATTGTAACTCTTCCTACGTTATATACATCCTTTCATGTGAATGTGGACTGAAATACGTAGGACGTACCACTAGAAAGTTAAAAATAAGGTTTCTTGAACATCGAAGGAACATTATTAAGAGACTGACATCTCATAGTGTCTCCCAACACTTCCATGAGTTCCATCACGGTAATCCCAACTGCCTTAAATTAGTTGGCGTAGAACATATTCCATCAACTAACAGGGGAGGGGACCGATATAAAAAATTATGCCAACAGGAAGCCTATTGGATGTTCAGAATGGGCTCAATTTATCCAGGGGGCCTCAACGAGGCTGTAGAATTAAATACTATAATATAATATGAATACCATCTAACTTCCCTATCCCGCTATATCCTGACTCTATATAGGTTATACAGTACTCTTACAATTATATCACTTCTCTATACGTAAACAAATGGATTTCGGTGGGACGAGTGGATCAACTTAATAGTGCTCTACTGATCCCCCTGAACCCTATTACGAATAAATCATACATGGGGATTCATGTATAATGTCCCCACTATCACACTTCATATGATGACATTTAAATAAAGGTAACGAATCGAATATGAAATGAATATGTAGAATACTACCTCTCCTGCTCCTAGGGAATCTATTCCCCATCTTCTATATATAATAATAAAATAATAATAATAATAATAATAATAATAATAATAACATCATTGTAGCTATTATACCTCTGATTTATCATCTAAATTCTGAATTCCTCTTATCTAAGTCTGATATTGTTTTGTTTATGTAAAACTCCTAATCTCTTCGAACGGACATTGTTCCGTCTTCTTAAAACACCTAATCATCTGAGTGGCTGGTTGGCGGAAGCGCCACAACATCTACACATTGGCGGGCGGAAGCGCTGCACACGATGATCCAAAACAAGTAAGTCACGTGTGTTGACGCGATCACGTGTCCCGCATTACATCGACTAAGGCGGAAGAGCCGCTACGTCCTACGGCCTCCACAGCTGATATTCTTTACAGACAGCTGCCTCATTAGGTTACTTAGCAACCGTTCTCCCCCCGCAACACGGCAGTACACTACCAAAGTTCCGATCACGTGATATGTGGGTCACATGATCGGAACTCTCATCAGCAAATACGTAATCTTAGTACCGCTCTATACTATGTCCCCCACCAATAATAAAGGAACACAATGCTGTATCCATGACAACACTAGCCACAACAAATCCACCGATTGGCTATCGTGTCCTGCTTATCTATACTGACTAGTTGAAAGTTCATAAATCTACTGGTTTTTATCATTGAATTGTCTAGGAATTTGTTTGATTTTATGTACACTATATCCCATCCAAAGTAGGTCTGTCTATCATGTAAGTCTGCTCTAGTTTTAAACATACATTCTAAGTGATTATGTAATTATGCAATCAGGTGCTATCAAAGGCTAATTAGCCACCATATTGGAAGGGGTATATAAACCCCACATGTCTCAACCATGGATACCTTTGATAAAGCTGCAAGCTGACTGCAGCGAAACGCGTCAGGTGTACCAGGGACCCCCGCCAGGAGTTGTTCTGAAGGAGGACCGAACCATCCCCTATACTTCGTCCAGACGATCCATCCAAACTCGGAGACTACAATTAGCAATAACCGCACAAAAGGACTGCATCAACCGTAATGCATGAGGAGCACTCCACTAAAAAGATTCTGGAGCACACTACCCTCTAACGGTAAACCACCTATCCATTGGATATTGCTTATCTCTGAGACTGTTGTTTATGCTGGACTGTAGACTTGTAGGGGAAAACAATTTGGAACGGTCACCTCAAAACTTCTAAATTTCAAATAATACCAACCTGGCGTATTGGGTAATCCCATAAAATTGTCTTATGGAATTTTAGACCATATACCAACTATATCTGATATGCATTTGTCTTATATGTACTTAGTTTTTAACTGAAACCGATTGCATTTGATTTTAGGAATAAATTGTGTTTTTATTTATACTACTTGTATCCATCAAATTCAGCGCGGTCTCACCCCACCCTTTTTTACTGTAAACGGGAGTGACTTCCCTTATTCCAGAGACTGCCGCTTGGTGAAACATCTCCTACCTAAAGCGCCTGAGCACCCTAGGGTATCCATTTCTTTGGCTCGGTAAGTGTTGTGTTTCCCCCCAGTGTTTTAACGACAGTCTTCAGTTGCAATTATCTTTGGCTGGATAAGTGCTGTGCCCCCCCCCCCCCCAGTGTTTTTAACTGCAGTCTTTAGTTGTGCAACAAGGAAGCCTTTAGTTTGTTCCCTTATTAGCTGTGGCCACCATGTCACGCTTCCCAGCGTTCACCCTGGACCCCTGCTCGTCACCTTGACTCTGTGGGTGCTGGTGAGGCCCCCTCCGGGCAGAGCACTGCCTGTCTGGATGCCAGGACTGCTGTCTGTGCTCCTGTGGGTGCCCAGAGTTGGAGGCACGCAGCGGAGCAGGGCAGCACGTCTCCCTCTTCTCCACTGGCGTCGGCTGATCTATCCGGTCCAGCAGGGCATGGGGGTGCAGGTACTGGGGGCCTTCTTTCAGGTGGCTGGTGGGGGGATGGAATGGCGGGAAAGCCTGCTATCGCTTATCCCCTCTGGTCGTGAGAGTGCACGGACACACACGGTTTGATTTGGAGCCGGGCGCTGGCTCCAGCTGGGTCACTGGGGCAGCCGCGGCAGCTAATGGCCAAAAGGGGGAAGGAGTGGCCCAGATGAGGCCTCGTGGCAGCCATTCCCCTCCGGCAGTTGGATTGCAGGGGCACATGCCAGCGAATCCTGGACACTAATGCTCAGCCTGAGAGCTCACAGGAGGTGTGCAGGAGGAGCTTCCTGGATTGGTATTGTATCTTGGGCTGCCTCATGGGTCTGTTGAGGTGGGAGATGGCGGCTATTTTCTTTCCCTAGCAGCTAGGGATGGGGCGGGGCTTAAGGAGAACAGGGAAACTAGGTAAGCTGCAGCAGGGAGGAGAGCTGTTGGAAGGGAGCCAAGGGATCGGGTTGCAGCTTTGTCAGCTAGGTCCAGGTTTCCAGAAGCAGTCAGGGCAGCACGCTAGAGGGCAGAGGGCTGGTTCTGCTACTGAGTAGGGGGCTGTAAATTTAGGAAGCAATGTGTCTCCATTTCCTGGCTGGGACCCCACAGCTATGGCATCTGCTGTGTCCTCGAAGGCCTCCACGTTTTACCCCTCTGACTCACAGCAGGGGATCAGCTCTGCCTGCTGCAGCAGACCGGGATCCTCTTTCTGTTAATTCTGGATCTGCAATGGAGCAATTTTTGCTTGCATGCCGTGACATAAGGTCCGCCACTGCGCTCTTAGGAGCTAGTGTACTGGCGGCGGTAACAGGTTTTAGGGACCCCGCTGTGGTTTCTTCTGCATTGTTTTCTGACAGTGGGGCTATGGCTCTATAGGAGGCTTAAACCTGTCTTTCAGATGCGGGGGCTGATGAAGACCTTGGAGAAGTAGCAGTGGAAGAGGAGTCGTCATCGTCTGGGGCATCGACAGCTGGTTGACCCGGGACCTCAGGTGTGGCGGAGGAGGAGTCATTTGAGTATAGTGGCAGCAAGTCTTCTTCTTTGTCTGGGGGGTTTGGGTAGGTCTTCTTTCTCTTCATTGTCTACTTCATTAGAATCAGGCAGTAGATTGGCGAAGGCTCGTAAGCGGGCTTCTAAATATGTGCGCTGTGGATCAAGCGACCCCAAGCAATGGCGGGTAGTGAGCAGTTCACGTAGAGCCAGAGGGGTGCCGCAATTTTCCTGGTGTGGTGCATTGTGAATATACAGCTATGTTACGGATTCTGCATGAGAGTTGTAGGAAGACGATTCAAAGAGGGGGTAAATTGATATGTTTACGCTGACTGATAAATCTAAGAAGGAGTTTAAGGTAGTGAAGGCAAAGGGCTTGAGGCCTTCCATTCCTATGACAATTGGTTGGCTGGGTTTTGTGTTTTTACAGCCTGTTACTTGGAAGATCGGTCGGAGGAGCATCTGAACGTGATAAGGTATATACACCTGATTCCTGACATACAGCGCAAGTTGAAGGATACACCATGGCGGGTGTATCACAAACAGTTTCGGTGACAGCAGGATTGCTTGCATGCCATGAATTCTGGGTACACAGATGTAGAGGTTTGGCTGGATATAACATGGCCGCCTCGTGATGAAAAAAATGCTTCTCGAGCGGGGATTGGATGTATAGCAGGCGGGGCCTAGCACCACTGAAAGCGCCTTCTAAAGGGAAATGCTTTTCCTTCAATAACTCTGCATGTCCCTTTGGACAGCGGTGTCATTTTCGACACCTCTGCCTGCGTTACAATAGTTTCCACCCCTGCATGTGCCCTGGGACAGCTGTGTTTTTTTTTTTTACACCTCTGCCTGCGTTACAATAGTTTCCACGGTGCATCCAATTGCTTTCGGTCAGGGCGGCAAACAACTAAGACAGGGAGTTGCGCGGCCAAGTTGGTGGCTAGTGTTGCCACTAAGTAGGGCTCCTACCCCGGTCCATTTGGATGCTATGTCCAAATGGTTTGGCCAGTATCTAAATTAGGAAGATGCAGAGTTTCTGTTTTCATTTTTTAAGCTTGGTTTTCGTTTGCTGGTTATGTTGGGGTTCGGGCTCCCAGAATCTCCAATCAGCTTGAGATTTTCCCGATGTTCTTTGGTCAAAGGTCGACTCTGAGGTTCACCTTAGGAGGATAGCGGGCCCCATTGCGTAGCCACCTTTGGAGAACTTAATTAGTTCCCAGGTAGGGTTGTGCCCAAGAAGGCTCCAGGAAAATTACTGCTCATTCAGCATTTGTCTTATCCATGGGGATCATCCGCTAATGATGCTCTGGAGTATTGTTTGGTGGCATATCAGTCTTTTGACCATGCTCTCAAGGTGCGGGCTTGTGGCCCCGGGGCAGTCATGGCTAAGATAGATGTTAAGTCAGCCTTTAGTTTGCTTCCCTTGCATCCTGAGTCATTCAGGTTTATGGTCTTCCGCATTGAGGAGGAATACTTTATAGACAAGTGCATGCCTATGGGGTGTTCATAGAAGTTTGGCACCTGTCTACACTGGTGTGTAGAGTTTTCTTGTGGGGGTTGTGGGATAGCCCACTATCTTGATGACTTCCTGTATGTGAGGCCCTCGGGTTCTGTCCGTTGTAGTGAATTGATTTCATTACTAGCACTATTTAGGCATTTTGGGGTGCCTGTGGAGGAGGACAAAATGGAGAGGCCTCTTTCTTGTTTGTCATTCCTGGGTATTGAGGTCAATACCGTTGACATCATTTTCAGGACAAGATCGTGAAAATAAGGGAGTCCATTGTGCAGTGTTTAGCAAGATGTAAGATAACTCTGTGGTAGGTCCAATCGCTTTTGGGTCTTTTGAACTTTGCCTGTAGGGTTATTCCCATGGACAGGGTTTTTTGCCGTAAACTAGAGTGGGCCACGGCGGGTGTTTCCTGATCTCATAATTTTGTCCATCTATCATCTGAAATTAAGTGAGACCTTTTGTTTTGAGTTACTTTTTTGTTGAACTTTAATCGTCTTTTCACGGATGTGGCGGGATCTTTGGGGGTTCGGATGTTACCTGAGAAGATCTTGGTGTATTGCGCCTTGGCCTGAGGTTTGGACGCGGAGGTGTCTGACCAAAGACCTCTTGTTGCTTGAATTGTTTCCAGTCATGGTAGCCTTAGAAGTCTGGGGTGATCGGCTTAGCAATCACACTACCCTTTTCAGGTGCAATAATTTAGTGGTCATGCATGCTGTCAACAAATCAAAGAGATAAGGCATTTCTTATGCTGCGAATGTTGGTACAGCTCATGCTGACATTTTGTTTCAAACTTAGCATGCACCTGGGGTCGATAACAGTATTGCCGATGCTTTGTCTAGGGGGCAATGGGACAGATTACGATTGTTAGCCCCGGAGGCTGATGCTGTTGTTATGCCCTGCCCTTCTTATGTTTGGCATGTTATCGAGCCGGATTGGAGGGGCTAGCTGAGCTATCTCTTGCCCAAGCCACTCTCAAGGCGTACCACCAGGCCTGGAAGGATTGAGAAGTGTTTTCCCATTACAAAGGGACTAGAGGTAAAAGTGGGAATCGGTTGCTTCTTTTATTTGGCAAATCTTTGTAACTGGCAGGTCTAGAGCAGTAGTATCTAGGTATCTCACTGGGATATTCTTTTTCTCAAAGTTAAAAGGTATTGTAGATTTTATAAAGAGTTTCCTCATAGTAAATGCTCTGAAGGGATAGGCGCGATTGGTGCCAGTTCCCCTTGATAGGCATGGCCGGCCCTATAAATACACAAAGTACTCGGTGCCACACGTACATGGTGCTCTGGCCGCGAACTGCGATATAAAGCCAGCAGCCTGTGACTGTCTCACTGTGATTCACTGACTTGACACAGTCAGTGCTGCTACCTGCTACAGACACGCCCCCCCCCCTCCTGGGTAGTGCCACTGCTGCATATGTAACAAGCGACCGATCATCATGACGTCACACCGCTCATTATGATATGCACAAACTAGGCTGCTGAAAGACGCCCGCCACTGCCTCGTGGAGTCAGTGGAGTGGACTCAGCAGGGGAGTCATATTTTAGCAGGTGGCCTGCTGCCTGCCTTCCCGCCGCTGCACTTAATCTCCCAGAAGAGGGGAGTTTGTTCTTATTTATTGTAGGTATTCATTTCTGTTGCCTGACTGTAACTGACAGTCAGGACTCAGGTGTCACACTCACCGCAGTCATTTATTGGTATTATTTTGAGCCAGCAGGAAAATGTTTAAAATTAATATTATTCAGTATTGTGCCCTCCTTTTGGTATTATAATTTATAACTTACAATACAAAGAGGAGGACACAATACTGAATATTAATTTTAAACAAGTTCCTACCCTGTGTGTGCCTCTCCCTAGCTCTCTCCCTGTGTGCCTCTCAACTGTTCTCTCCTTAGTTCTCCCCATGTGCCTCTCACCTGCTCTCTCCCTAGTTTTCCCCATGTTCCTCTCCACTGCTCTCTCCTTAGCTCTCCCCCTGAGTGCCTCTCACCTGCTCTCTCCCTAGCTCTTCCTGTGTGCCTCTCACCTTCTCTCTCCCTAGATTTCCCCCTGTGTGCCTCTCACCTGCTCTCTCCCTAGCTCTCCCCCTGTGTGCCTCTCACCTTCTCTCTCCCTAGCTTTCCCCCTGTGTGCCTCTCACCTGCTCTCTCCCTAGCTCTCCCCCTGTGTGCCTCTCACCTGCTCTCTACCTATAGCTCCTCCTGAGTGCATCTCACCTGCTCTCTTCCTAGCTCCCCCCTCTGTGCCTCTCGCCTGCTCTCTCCCCAGCTCTCCCCCTGTGTGCATCTCCCCTGCTCTCTCCCTAGCTCTCCTCCTTTATGCCTATCACCTTCTCTCTCCCTAGCTTTCCCCTGGGTTCCTCTCATTATCTCTCCCGCTGTGTGCCTCTCGCCTGCTCTCTCCCTAGCTCTCCTCCTTTATGCCTCTCCCCTGATCTCTCCGTAGCTGTCCCCTTGGTTCCTCTCCCTATCTCTCCCCCCGTGTGCATCTCACCTGCTCTCTCCCTAGCTCCACCCCTGTGCCTCTCCCCAGCTCTCCACCTGTGTGCATCTCCCCTGCTCTCTCCCTATCTGTCCCCCTCTGTGCCCCTCCCTAGCTCTCCCCCTGTGTGCCTCTTACCTGCTCTCTCCCTAGCTCTCCTCCTTTATGCCTCTACCTGATCTCTCCCTAGCTCTCCCCTGGGTTCCTCTCCCTATCTCTCCCCTTGTGTGCCTCCCACCTGCTCTCTCCCTAGCTTTCCTCCTGTGTGCCTCTCTCCTGCTCTCTCCCTAGCTCTCACCCTGTGTGCCTTTCTCCTGCTCTCTCCCCCATATGCCTCTCTCCTGCTCTCTCTCCCTAGCTTTCCCCCTGTGTGCCTCTCAACTGCGCTCTCCCTAGCTTTCCCCCTGTGTGCCTCTCACCTGCTCTCTCCCCAGCTCTCCCAATGTGTGCCTCCCATCTGTTGTCTCCCTAGCTTTCCCCTTCTGTGCATCTCACCTGCTCACTCCCCAGCTCTCCCAGTGTGCCTCTCACCTAGTCTTTCCCTAGCTCTCCCCTAGCTCCCCCCTCTCTACCTCTGACCTGCTCTCTCCCTAGCTCTCCCCCTGTGTGCCTCTCACCTAGTCATTCCCTAGCTCTCCCCGTGTGCCTCTCCCCTGCTCTCTCCCTAGCTACCCCCTCTCTACCTCTCACCTGCTCTCTCCCAAGTTCCCCCCCTGTGTGTATTTCCCTGGCTCTCTCCCTATCTATCCCCCTGTATGCCTCTCCCTAGCTCTCTCCCTGTGTGCCTCTCACCTGTTCTGTTCTCTCCTTATCTCTCCCCATGTGCCTCTCACCTGCTCTCTCCCTAGTTTTTCCTGTGTTCCTCTCCCTCTGCTCTCTCCCTAGCTCTCCACTGTGTGTCTCTCACCTGCTCTCTCGCTAGCTCTCCCCCTCTGTGCCTCTTACATTCTCTCCCTATATCTCCCCGTGTGCTTCTCACCTGCATTCTCTCTAGCTCTCCCACTGTGTGCCTCTCACCTGCTCTCTTCCTAGCTCCTTCCTCTGTGCCTCTCAACTGCTCTCTCCCTAGCTCCCCCCCAGTGTGTGTCTACCCTGCTCTCTCCATATCTGTCCACTTCTATGCCCCTCCCTAGTTCTCCCCCTGTGTGCCTCTCACCAGCTCTCTCCCTATCTATCCCCCGTGTGCCTCTCCCCTGCTCTTTCCATATCTCTCCCCATTTGTGCCTCTCCCCAGCTCTCCTACTGTGTGCCTCTTGCCTGTTCTCTCCCTAGCTCTCCCCGTGTGCCACTCACCTACTTTTTCCCCCTGTGTGCATCTCACCTGCTCTCTCCCTAGCTCTTCCCCATGAGATGATATCACTGTGTGTGATGTGTTGTATGGGGTTTATTAGATACATGTGCATGAGATGTGTTCTTGGGAGACAAGGCTACCAGCACAGCCTAATTAGATATCTACTGCCTACGTCCAGCACCAGTTCCAACTATTTACACTTTTGTGTGGTCACACCCCTTCCTTGTGAGGCCACACCCCTTTTGCATTCGGCACATGCTGCCCCTTTAAAAAGTTTATCCCATCAATAGTGGCAAATGCAGGATTTTGAAAGGGGGGTTTCCAAATACTTATTTACCGAACCAATGAAAAAAGTCTGCTGTGGAGATAGGGCATCTCCACCTGCAGCTGTCAAAATTGATAATTGCAGGTGTCGGAATGGTCAGCACTACTGACCGTTCATACATTGCCCTGCACATCGAATTGCTTTCTTTTAGATAGCAGCTCCGATATGAACAAGGGTGCATGTCACTGGGCACGCACCGCCGCATTAACACATGAGGGGTATGCAGTATCAGCACACATAACGCTAATACCACTACCCCCCACCCCCCCACATCGTAGTTTCATACATTTACCCCATAGTGTGGTAAATAAAAGATATCCGTATTCCTCTTGCCTTCCTAAATTTCCTTGCATGCTTTATATGTACTATTGGCATGCACTGTATGAAACTATCTTCCAGTACTGTCAGTGGAACATGTCATAAAAATGCCCCCCCCACACACACACACACACACCACCCTTCCCCCTCCCAAAATAAGTGAAACATGGCACACAGACTCCCAGTGAAACATACAGAAACACCCTCCCCCCATTTACCATGAAAAACACACACCCTCCCTTCCACAGTGAAACGATACATGCAGACTCCCAGTGAAACATACACACACTCCCCTCCTACCCCCATGAAACATGACACACATCCTCCCCCCACCCAGTAAAATATGACAAACACAGACCCCTAAGTGAAACATGACACAGACCCCAGTGAAACACACACACCCTCCCCACCAGTGAAACATGACACAGACCCCAGAGAAACACACACACCCTCTCCCCACCAGTGAAACATGACAGACCCCCAGTGAAACACACATACCCTCCCCACCAGTGAAACATGACACGGACCCCCAGTGAAACACACACACCCCATCCCCACCAGTGAAACATGAATCACTCCCAGTGAAACACACACACACACACACACACACACCGGCCCCAGTGAAACATGACAGACCCCCAATGAAACACACACACCCTACCCACCAGTGAAATATGAATCAGCCCCAGAGAAACACACACACACAGACCCTCCCCACCAGTGAAACATGACAGACCCCCAGTGAAACACACACACCCTCCTCCCCTAAGTTAAACATTTCCCACACACACCTTCTCTCTCCCCACCACTAGTTAAACAAACAACATGAGCACAGAGCCTCATCTGGCCAGCATGATAAGTAAGCCCCCCACATCTGACACACACCACGGACATTTATTCACTGGCCCATCCGGCCAGCTCTCTCGCAAAGCACCACTGGGAGATCTGCCTGGGAGGAGCGGCAGATCTCTGCAGCTAGCTCCCCCTATGTTCAGCCAGCCTCTCAGTGCAATAGGAGGCACTGGCAGATGGATGCTGCCGGCAGCCACAGAGACTGCCTGAGGCACCGTCAAAATATATATTTTTAAAAACCGTCAGCTGCGCGGGGGGTAAGGGGGGTTTCAATGTGCTCGGATGATCAAGGGGCGCCTAAATATATATTCACTTACCAAAAAAATTAAGCTTGGGCCAGCTATGCTGATAGGAGGCATCCTTTTGATGCATCCCTTCTTCCTTCCATCCTGGGGGCAGTTGCAGGGGTGGTGGTTTTGAGTTTTGAAGCACTCTTATTTGAATTTGCGTTTTCCATGGCTTTTCATGAGCCTTTAGGGTGTCAGAGTTTCTTCCAAAAGGTTGGATTCAACCATGCTGCATTATGATATTCTCAATAGGGTTGGGTCTTTGCTGTGCAGGGTGCATTGCTCTAAAACAGATCAGTTGGGTAAGGGCCGATGGTCACCTTGGTACCCTCAGTGGATAGGAGACTTTGTCTGGTGGCACTGACCAATCAGTATGTTGAGGTGAGGCCCTCATTGGAGGATTCTTGGCTTCTGCATTACGATGGTTTGCCACTGATAAGATATCAGTTTAGTTGTATGTTGCGGTGCTGCCTTTCCAGTGTGTGCCTTTCCCCTCATGAGTTCGGTACGCATTAGTTTAGAATCAGAGCCACCACTTCTGCAGCATATGTAGGATTTTTATTTGCAGAAATTAAGGCTTTGGGTCGATGGAAATTGGCTAGTTACAAGCGTTGCATTCGGCCGCTTTTTGAGTAGGTTGACAGTTTGTGGTCTTGTTTTGTCTCCCCTATACTCAGGCATTAGCTACAGTACTTGTCAATACTGGCAGTGGGAGTCTGGAGTGCTTTCACAATTTTTGTCTTGATGGAATGAATTCAGCTTAATTTATCTTAATTTGGCTAATTAGGATCCAATTAAAAGTCCTTTAGGAGAAAAATACTATGCTAAAGTAGATAAGGCAGATTTCGTCCTGGCAAGTAAGCTTAGACAAAAAAGGGTTTCAGGTATGATTAATAAAATTAGATTGCAACAATCAGGGGTAACCACTTATGATCCTGAGAAAATAGTTGCAGAATTTCAGGCCTACTACAATAACTTTTATAACCTATCTAAACCCATGCCCCATCAAGAACCCCAGGATACACCATCCTTGTCTGCCTTTTTCTCCGATAGTTTACTTCCCTATCTATCGGAGCAACAACTGTTGGAGACAAACGCAGATGTTACAGAAGAGGAGTTACTAGCAACAACTGTTGGAGATAAACGCAGATGTTACAGAAGAGGAGATACTAGCTGCCATTATGGGGCTCAAAGCATCTGCGGCCCCAGGCCCTGATGGCTTTACTCCTCAGTATTACAAACATTTTGTGGCAGTTCTTATTCCTTTTTTAAAAAGTTTATTTTAATGAATTGTTCAACGAAGAATCTTTTGACACACTGACCTACTTAGCCAGCATAGTTGTCATCCCGAAGCCGTACCGGGATCTTGAATCAGTTACCAACTACAGGCCCATCTCTTTATTGAATGCTGACATTGAAATATATGCAAAACTGTTGGCAAACAGATTGGGCCCTCTTCTTCCCAAACTGGTCCACCCAGACCAGGTCGGCTTCATACCTGGGCGACAAGCACTCGACAACACCCGTCGGACTTTTGATCCGATTCACGAAATTCATAGATGGAAATTACTGGCCTTGATACTAGGGCCAGAAGCTGGAAAGGCGTTCGACCAGATTCACTGATTCAAGATTTTCGATTTCCAATGGAACACAACAGGGCTGTCTACTCGCCCCTCTTATATTTGCCCTATCAATAGAGCCCCTTGCAGCAGGAATACATGCCATTCCAGTTATAAAGGGCATTAAGAACAGATTCACGGAGCATAAGCTCTTTACATGGACGCAGGGCCATAACTAGGTGTGTGCAGAGTGTGCTCCGCACACAGTGCTGCTGGGTAGAGGGCGCCGTTGACGGCACTTGTCAATTATGAATTATCTAATTACTTTCACTTACAGCTTACCCCCTTTTTAAAGCCCAGCATCTCCTGACTGCCCCTGTCTCCTTCACCCACCCATTTTGATGCTAATACCTATACAGCATTCATGGACTTGACTTGAAAGCTCTTTGTTGTTCAGTCGCACTGTCCTTTATTACATTTCGGGATGCTTATGTGCCCAGGATTCAAACCTGTTGCCTATGACATTGCAGTTGGACTCTCTATTCATTAAGCTATCTGCCCTTGCATAGAAAGCTAGAGAAAGCTGGGGAGTTTTAACTATTTGAAGTTTACCATGTACTTTGTGAAGGGGTGATAAGCGTTGCGGCTGGGCAGATCTATGTAGTGTGTGTATGCAAGGGATTGAATGTGTGGCTACAAGGGATTGGATGTATGTAAATGTGTATGTTGAAGAGGCATCATAGTGTGATACATTGTTATAATTGTTTTTAGTGATACAATTTAGTGAGCTCAGAGATTTCTTTTTTACATAGTTGAATGTTGCCAAACAGAAATTAAGCTACATTACATGCTTTGCACCAGATATTATTGAGCAGTTAAAATAACCGGCCAGTGGTTACGAATTGTGAATATATATTTCTATGTATTTTAATAAATTGTTTATGTCCAATCTAGGGCCCTCATTCCGAGTTGTTCGCTTGCAAGCTGGTTTTAGCAGCATTGCACACGCTAAGCCGCCGCCTACTGGGAGTGAATCTTAGCTTAGCAGAATTGCGAACGAAAGATTCTCAAAATTGCGAATAGAAATTTCTTAGCAGAATTCTGAGTAGCTCAACACTTACTCTGCCACTGCGATCAGTTCAGTCAGTTTCGTTCCTGGTTTGACGTCACAAACACACCAAGCGTTCGCCCAGACACTCCCCCGTTTCTCCAGCCACTCCTGCGTTTTTCCCAGAAACTGTAGCGTTTTTTCACACACACCCATAAAACGGCCAGTTTCCGCCCAGAAACACCCACTTCCTGTCAATCACACTCCGATCACCAGAACGCAGAAAAATCCTCGTAATGCCGTGAGTAAAATACCTAACTGTTGAGTAAAATAACTAAGCGCATGCGCTCTGCAAACCTTGCGCATGCGCAGTAAGCGACTAATCGCAAAATAGAGAAAATCGGCAACGAGCTAACAACTCGGAATGAGGGCCTATATGCGCTGCAACACCAACTTTTTTCTTTTTATGCATCTTATGTCCCTATTGGAAAAAAGGGGGGGGGGCACCAATTCTCTTTCTAGCACAGGGCACCAAAAAGTCTAGTGAAGGCCCTGCGTGGACAATGTCCTACTTACAATATCTGAACCGGTTCACTCTTTTTCGTAAATTACAGTAGAGGAATTTGGTGTACTCTCTGGCTATAAAATTAATGCACAAAAAACTGATGTTCTTGAATTTTACATCAAAATTCTAAAAATATGTTAGAACAGTATTTTCATCTTCAGTGGAACAGGTGCCAGTTAAAATATCTTGGAGTCTACAGTGCATCCAAAAAGTATTCACAGCGCTTCACTTTTTCCACATTTTTTTATGTTACAGCCTTATTCCAAACTGGTATAAATTCATTTTTCCCTCAAAATTCTACACACAATACCCCATAATAACTATGTGAAAAAAAGTGTTTTTGAGAATTTTGCAAATTTATTAAAAATAAAAAATTAAGAAATCACATGTATATAAGTATTTACAGCCTTTGCTCAATACATTGGTGATGCACCTTAACAGAAATTACAGCTTCAAGTCTATTTGAATATGATGCCGCAAGCTTGGCACAAATATCTTTGGGTAGTTTCACCCATTCCTCTTTGCAGCACCTCTCAAGCTCCATCAGGTTGGATGGGAAGCATCGGTGCACAGCCATTTTCAGATCTCTCCATAGATGTTCAATCGGATTCAAGTCTGGGCTCTGGCTGGGCACTCAAGGACATTCACAGAATTGTCCTAAAGCCACTCCTTTGATATCTTGGCTGTGTGTTTAGGGTTGTTGTCATGCTGAAAGATGAACCATTGCCACAGTCTGAGGTCAAGAGTGCTCTGGAGCAGGTTTTCATCCAGGATGTCGCTGTACATTGCTGCATTCATCTTTCCCTCTATCCTGAGTCCTGACTAGTCTACCAGTGCCTGCCACTGAAAAAATCCCCACTGCTTCACTGTAGGGATGGTATTGGCCTGGTGATGAGTGGTGCCTGGTTTCCTCCAAACATGACGTCTGGCATTCACGCCAAAGAGTTCAATTTTTGTCTCATCAGACCAGAGAATTTTGTTTCTCATGGTCTAAGAGTCCTTAAGATGCATTTTGGGCTGCCACATGCTTTTTACTAAGGAGAGGCTTCTGTCTGGCCACTGTACCATACAGGCCTGATTGGTGGATTGCTGCAGAGATGGTTGTCCTTGTGGAAAGTTCTCCTCTCTCCACAGAGGAATGCTGTAGCTCTGATAGAGTGACCATTGGGTTCTTGGTCACCTCTCTGACTAGGGCCCTTCTCCCCAGATCGCTCTAGATGGCCGGCCAGCTCTAGGAAAAGTCCTGGTGGTTCCGAACTTCTTCCATTTATGGATGATGGAGGCCATTGTGCTCATTGGGACCTTCAAAGAATCAGACATTTTTCTGTACCCTTCCCCAGATTTGTGCCTCGAGACAATCTGGTCTCAGAGGTCTACAGACAATTCCATTGACTTCATGCTTGGTTTGTGGTCCGACATGCACTGTCAAGTGTGTAAACTAGGGTTGCCAACTCATCCCTTTAATTCTGGACACATATTAATTACACAGGTTCTGTGGCTGGCTGACATCAAAACTCCATTTCACCTGGTTTTAATCAGCCACAAAACTTGTGAAATTAATATGTGTCAAGAATTTAAGGGATGAGGTGGCAACCGTAGTGGGACCTTATATAGACAGGTGTGTGCCTTTCCAAATCATTTCCAATCAACTGAAATTACCACAGGTGGACTCCAATTAAGCTGTGGGAACATCTCAAGGATTATCAGTGGAAACAGGATGCACCTGAGCTCAAATTTGAGCTTCATGGCAAAGGTTGTGAATATTTATGTACATGTGATTTCTTAGTTTTTTATTTTTAACAAATTTGAAAAAATCTCAAAAAAAAAAACTTTTTTCACGTTGTCATTATGGGGTATTGTGTGTAGAATTTGGAGAGAAAAAAATAGGATTTTAAATACCTACCAGTAAATCCTTTTCTCGTAGTCTGTAGAGGATACTGGGATTCCATTTACTACCATGGGTATAGACGGGTCCACTAGGAGCCATGGGCACTTTAAGAATTTGATAGTGTGGGCTGGCTCCTTCCTCTATGGCCCTCCTACCAGACTCAGTCTAGGATACTGTGCCCATGAAGACGGACATACTTTGAGAGGATAGATAAAGATAGTGGTGAGATTCCGAACCAGCACACACAGAGGAAAGCTATGCTAACCCAACTTTAAACAGGAACAGCAACAGCTGAACCAACAATATTTAACCAAGTAACAGTGCAGGACGAACGAAGCACCGGGCGGGCACCCAGTATCCTCTATGGACTACGAGAAAAGGATTTACGGGTAGGTAATTAAAATCCTATTTTCTCTTACGTCCTAGAGGATACTGGGGTTCCATTTAGTACCATGGGGGTGTACTAAAGCTCCCAAACCGGGTGAGAGAGTGCTGAGGTTCCTGCAGAACTGATTGACCAAACTGAAGGTCCTCAGAGGCCAAAGTTTCGAACTTGCAGAAATTAGCAAACGTGTTCGAACCTGACCAAGTCGCTGCTCGGCAGAGCTGTAAAGCAGAGACACCCCGGCAGCCATCCAGGAAGTACCCACCGACCTAGTAAAGGGCCTGTACAGATTTAGGAACCGGCAAACCTGCCGTGGAATAAGCATGCTGGATAGTGAACCTGATCCAGCATGCAATTGTCTGCTTTGAAGCAGGACACCCAATTTTATTGGGATCATATAGAACGAACAGCGAGTCAGATTTCCTGTGATGAGCTGTTCTCTTTACATACACCTTCAAAGCCCCCTCAAAGACTTTGAAGTAGCAGAGGTGTCCATAACATCCGGAACCACAATAGGTTGGTTGATGTGAAACGCGGACACCACCTTAGGAAGAAATTGCTGATGAGTTCTGAGTTCAGCTCTGTCCTCATGAAAAATTAAGTAGGGACTCCTGTGAGACAACACCCCTAGCTCCGACACAAACGTCTTGCTGAAGCCAAGGCCAACAGTGTGATGGTCTTCCGATATCCCCACCGACGTGTCAAGCACCTGAACACTTCCGGGTGAAGGTCCCACTCCCTCGGGTGCAGGTCGTGTCTGCTGAGGAAGTCTGCTTTCCGGTTGTCTACTCCTGGAATGAAGACCGCTGACAACGCCACAGAGTTTTTTTTCTGCCCAGAGGAGAATTCTTGACACCTCTGACATTGCTGCTCTGCTTTTCGTTCCGCCCTGTCAGTTTATGTACGTCACTGCCGTCACATTGTCCGGCTGGACCTGAATGGCCCAATCCTGAAGAAGATAAGAGGCCTGCAGAAGGGCGTTGTACATGGTCCTGAGTTCCAGAATGTTGATTGGAAGGATGACTTCCTGACTTGACCATCTTCCTTGAAACTACACACCCTGGGTGACTGCTCCCCAAACTCTGAGGCTTGCGTCCGTGGTTAACAGGATCCAGTCCTGAATTCCAAACCTCCGACCTTTGATGAGGTGAGAAATCTGTAGTTTTGCGTGAAACCTTCTATATTGAAGTGCCTTGTAAGAGGCCACCATTTTCCCCAGTAGTCGAATGCATAGATGCACCAATATCCGGGTTGGCTTCAGGACATCCCGAACCATCGACTGGATTACCAATGCCTTTTCCATTGGAAGAAACACTTTCTGCGACTCCATGTCCAGTATCATTCCCAGGAATGGGAGCCTCTGTGTTGGCTCTAGGTGAGATTTCCGAAGGTTCAGAATCCATCCGTGATCCTGGAGAAGTTTGGTTGAGAGGCCAATGCTGTCCAGCAACCTCTCCCTGGATGGTGCCTTTATCAGAAAATCGTCCAGATACGGAATTATGTTCACTCCTTGCTTACCAAGGAGAAACATAATCTCTGCCATCACTTTGGTGACTACCCTTGGTGCTGTGGAGAAACCAAATGGCAGGGCCTGGAACTGGTAGTGACAGTCATGCAGTGAAAACCGTAGATAAGCCTGATGAGGCAGCCAGATCGGAATGTGAAGGTATGCATCCTTGATATCCAGAGACACAAATCACCGCTCTCAGAGACTACATCTTGAATTGAAAACACTTTAGAACAGATTCAAGGACTTGAGGTTCAGAATTGGTCGTACCAAACCGTTTAGTTTCGGTACTACAAAAAAGTTGGAATAGTACCCCTTGTTGTGCAGATGAGGTGGAACTGGAACAATGACTTGAGTCTGTACCAGTTTTTGGATGGCCTGCTGTAACATTATACTTGCCTCTTGTGAGGCTGGTAAGCCTGATTTGAAGAATCTGTGAGGTGGGATGTCTTGGAACTCTAGTCTGCAGCCCTGGGAAATAAGATCTATGACCCAGGGATCCCAGCATGAACTTGACCAGATGTGACTGAAGAATTTTAGTCGGGCTCCCACCAGACAGCCCTCCAGGCATCGCAGTCCACCGTTATGCTGAAGGCTTTAAGGAAGCAGAGCCTGAGCTCTGTTCCTGAGAACCGGCAGTTGCTGGTTTGCGTAGTTTACCTCTTGAAGCACCTCTGGATTTTCCCTTAAATTTGAATGTCCGAAAGGACTGTAAATTTGAAGCTGAATAAGCTTTCCTGGCTGGGAGAGCTGCGGAAGGAAGAAACGTAGACTTATATGCAGTAGCTTTGGAGGTCCATTTGTCTAGTTCGTCTCCAAACAAGGCCTCTCCTGTGAATGGCAGGCCTTCCACGCCTTTCCTGGAGTCCGCATCAGCAGTCCACTGGTGTAGCCACAAGCCCCTGCGTGCTGACACTGCCATAGCAGTGGTGCGTGCATTAAGCAAACCAATCTCTTTTATGGCCTCCACCATAAAGTTCGCAGAGTATATGCTGCAGGAGTAAAACAACATCCCCCCTAGACAAAGAATCTAAACCCTTAATTAGGTTACCTGACGATTTAGCAATAGCTTTTGTTATCCACGCACATGCAATAGTGGGTCTTTGGGCCACCCCAGCAGCTGTGTACAATGATTTGAGTGTAGTCTCAATTTTACGATCAGCCGTAGCTTTTAGGGAGGCTGCACCAGGGACAGGCAATACAATATTATGTGACAGCCTAGAGACTGATGCATCCACTATCGGTGGATTTTCCCATTTTTTACTATACTCTAGGGGAAAAGGAAAATATGAGAGCAACCTTTTAGGGATTTGAAATTTCTTATCAGGATTAACCCACGGTTCTTCAAACAGGGTATTCAATTCCTTTGATGCAGGAAAAGTGACTGAGGTGACTTTTTTAAATTAAAATAAGATTCCTAACACTCCTCTGACACTTTATCAGGAATTTGCAGAACATCTCTGATAGCCTGTATAAGAGCCTCTATTCCCTGTGACAGAGTAGCATATCCCCCTCCAAATCCACCTCACCCTCCTCCATCTCTTTCTCGTTGCAGGATAGCTTTGTAGAAATATTTGAGATCATTCCCTTAATGGCAGTAACCCAATCCGGTTTAGCCCCACTATTCTGGGAAGGTGCAATGTCCTGAGTAACAAGAAACACACTCTTTGCCTGGCATAATGTAAATGTGACAGCGCACGCACGCGCACACACACACACACACACACACACACACACACACACGAAAAGGTTAAAAGCACAATTAACCCACAAAGAGCCCTTCAGGGAGACACAGAGTTATTTGGAGCCAGCCCCCACCGTGCCCTTATCGCTAATGCCAAGCTTAGCCGGGTCACAGACTAGGTACCCTGATAGGGGACTTGGTACACTAAGAATCGCTCCCCCCCTGCTATGACCCCCTGGTACCACTGAGGTAATCTGGAGTCTCTCCGGAGGAGCTGCGCGTCCCTGTCAGTCAGCGTCTGTGTCCACTGCAGAGGGAAAATGGCGCTGGTGAGCTGCTAGATCCGATCATAGTGAAGGCCCCGCCCCTTTAATGGCATGCAGTCTTCCCGCTTTTTTATACTGGCTGAGGTAATCTGGTGCTTAAAATGGAGAGAAAACCGTTTTAAGGTTATTTTTGCAAGTGGGTGTACTGTGTACAGTGTACTGAGACGCAGTTGTGTACTGTGTCTGGAGACACATTCAGCCCTGGTTAGAAGCCGTGCGTCTCCTTACCCTAATGCAAACCATAATGGCCGGTGACCCGCTAGTCGGGACACCGGCTTAGTACTCACCACTCTTCTTTCTTCTGGCTCTGTTAGGGGTGGCGGCGTGCTGCGGGCTTGCAAATAGTTATCTCGGGAACTCAGTGTCCTGTCAGCGGGGAACGGGACCATTAACCCTTCAAGAGGTTGGGCTGTTCCCCCCCCTAAGTCCCACGAAGCAGGCAGGCTGGTGCCAACCAGCCCTGCCTGAAAGTAACAAACATATAAAATAAATGCAGAAAACTCTCCAAGAGCTTCCATAAGCGTGACCGGCTCCTCCGGGCACATTTTCTAAACTGAGTCTGGTAGGAGGGGCATAGAGGGAGGAGCCAGCCCACACTATCAAATTCTTAAAGTGCCCATGGCTCCTAGTGGACCCGTCTATACCCATAGTATTAAATGGAACCCCAGTATCCTCTAGGACATAAGAGAAAATGAATGTATTTGATTTTGGAATAACGCTGTAACATAACAAAATGTGGAAAAAGTGAAGCGCTGTGAATACTTTCCGGATGTACTGTATATTGCCAAGAATTATAAACAACTTTTCCAAGCTAATTATCCCAAACTGCTTACACAATTCCAGAAGGCTCTTGATAGCTGGGGGGGCTCACCATATTTCTTGGATCAGCCGTATTAGCGCAGTTAAAATGAATCTACTGCCTAGGCTGCTATATCTATTTCAAACATTACTGTGCAATTACTGTTGTGCTTAGGGGCACCGTCACACCTAAATCCACCCCTGGTGGTGAGGGCTATTAAGTTAATTTAATGGGTATATTTATGTAATGTGTAGTTGATGGAGAGAATAAATAATAATAATGCTAGTTGGGGAAGGAGGTAACTTTAAAATAAAGTTAGACTTATTTTGTTTAGGAGATAGTATGGGAGACAGGCCTAAAGTGCTCATCTTTCCAAAAGAAAGACCCTGCCCCTTCCACAGATCCCACCACTATTTAGGGCTGCTCCCAGTACTTTCCTGGGCTGGTTTTTCCACCCAATCTGCTCCTTGTGTGGACTCACTCTTGCTGTACACAAACACACATTTTGCATAATTATATTGCAAATAGGCTCACCATTGAGTGGACATTGGGCTTCTGAGAAACCCTGAGGATACTCAGAATGTCCATGGCTGAATGGTTGCCAGTGTAGAACTGCATCTTTTCACACAGGGCCTAATTCAGATCTGATCGCTGGGCTGCGTTTTTTGCTGTCCTGCAATCATATAGTTGCAGCCTACGGGGGAGGGGAAAATTACTGTGCAAGTGTGCATTACTATGTGTAACAGCGGGTTTCGTACTCAGGTAAGTAATTCGTAGATATAAATAGAAGTGTCGGTATATCAGACAATGACGGTTTATCACGCAGGAAAGTAATTAGTCTCTAGGATTGTACCCGATCTCCTCTCACCTGCAGGGTCTTCGAGTTCCGTTCTTCACAGAGAGATGAGGGCGGAGGTCACAATAAACACTTTATGCTTGACATGGTGGGTGAATTACCTACCCCTCGTTCAACATGAATACACTAACCGTGGTTAGTTACCAAGTTACTGTAATAGAATTCACTAAATTTGTGATGCAGCTCAAATAAAATAATTTTATTTTACTGGAACAATTTGGACTCCTTATCCTCCTTTATCAGTAGTAAGTAGAGCAACCTAGGCAAAAAGGTTAACGCCAGGGGCGTCGGAATGGGGGGGGGGCAAGGGGGCAGTTCGCTCCCCCCAAAACAGGAGAGAGGCGCCATCCATCGCCCCGGACCCGCACGCCAGCGCAGCCACCACCAGCATCTTCAGCGCTGCCCGTGCTGCATTAGCAGCGGTGCGTCCAGCACTGCTACTATTGCTTTGCACAACGGGCAGCACTGAATCTGCCTTCCCCGTGTGTGTGTCCAGCGCTGGCCCGGCGCATACGCGGGCTATGTAGCCGCGTAGAGCACCGGTCAGTGGAGGGCACCGCTGCTGTCATGTTCACACACTCACTGTACAGCGCGTGCCCGCCCTTCACATCACAGCGAGCAGCTACATGGTGATTGTCCTCCTCCGCCCAGTCCTCCAGGCCGCCTGCCTGCCCGGCGGATCCCAGTGTCTTCATGGTGACAGTCCTCCTCTGCCCAGCCCTCCACACCTGTGGCTTGCACAATACGAAGGTTAGAGGGTCAGGTGGAAGGGAACAGGGAGATGACCTCTTGTGGGACACAAATACAAAGAGCTGCCGAAGGGACAGGGGGCAGGGAGCTGGTGCCATGTCAGAGAAGTCTCTCTCTCTCCCTCCCCCGCCCCCCCCCCCCTTCACACACACACGCTCTCTCTCTCTCCCTCTCTATTTCTCCATTTTCTCTCTCTCTCACTCCTTTCTCTCTCTATGGGCGGGATGAACTATCCTTCTCCCCCGCGTTAAGTGCCATTTTCTCTCTGTTCACACTCACCGCTCCGCTGCCTGCCGCTTCCCCTTAGCGCCCCCGTCTGCTTTCTCATTTCCCTCGCCCTCCTCATCACCGCAGCGGCCACTGAGTTCTCCTCTCGCAGCGCTCCCCATGGCCGTTGGCGCATGCGCAAGGCCGGAAGCTGCAACTGCGGCACAGGAAGTCTCCAGGATCCGTCCAGGAAGGCTGTGTGCACATGCCTGGAAAACACAGTGAGTGGTGCGCATGCGCCAACGGCCATGGGGAGCGATGCGAGAGGAGTACTCCATGGCCGCGGCGGTGATGAGGAGGGAGAGGGAAATGAGAAAGCAGACGTGGGAGCTAAGGGGAAGCGGTGGGCAGCGGAGCGGTGTGAACGGAGAGAAAATGGCACTTAACGCGGGGGAGAAGGATAGTACATCCCGTCCTATCTCTCTCTCTCCCTCTCTCTTTCTCTCTCCTATTTCTTCTCTCTCTCTCCCCCTCCCCCTCCTTTCTCGCTCTCCTCTCTCCCCCTCCCTCGATTTCTCTCTCTCTCTCCTATTTCTCCTTTCTCTCTCCCCCTCCTTTCTCTCTCTCTCTCTCTCTCACTCACTCTCTCCCTCCTTTCTCTCTCTCTCCCTCCTTTCTCTCTCTCCCTCCTTTCTTTCTTTCTCTCTCCTCTCTCTCCCTACCCTCCCTCTCTCTCCTATTTCTCCTCTCTCTCTCCCTCCTCCTTTCTCTCCCCCCTCCCCTTTCTCTCTCTATCTCTCCTTTCTCTCTCTCTCTCTCTCTCTCTCTCTCTCCCTCCTTTCTCTCTCTCTCTCTCTCCTATTTCTCCTTTCTCTCTCCTTTCTCTCTCTCCCTCCTTTTTCTCTCTCTCACTCCTTTCTCCCTCCCTCATTTCTCCCCCCCCTCTCTCTCTCTCTCTCTCTCTCTCTCTCTCTCTCTCTCTCTCTCTCCTTTCTCTTTCTCTCTCTCTCTCTCTCTTTCTCTCTCTCTCTCTCTCTCTCCCTTCTGTCTCCACCCCCAGTGTTCTTATCAATAGTTATGCCATATATAAATGACTAATGGGCTATATCATGCGTAATATGTATAATGGGCTCTACCTGGTATAATGTGTATAAGGGACTCTACCAGGTGTAATGTGTATAATGGGCTCTACTTGGCATAATTTGTGTAATGGGCTCTACCTGGCGTAATGCGTATAAGTGGCTCTACCAGGTGTAATGTGTACAAGGGGCCACTCACTCCCAGCTGATCCATAGTGCAAGGTGCAAGTGACCCATCTATGGTGGCCAGAAGCTAGGGGCGCCAAATAGAGATTTTATCTTGCCCCCCCAACCAAAAAACGTTCTGACGCCCCTGGTTAACGCAACAACCTAGTTCATATTGGAGGTCATTCCGAGTTGATCGCAGCCAGCAACTTTTTACTGCTGCTGCGATCAACTAATCCACGCATATTAGGGAGTGTATTTTAGCTTAGCAGTGCTGCGATCACTTGTGCAGCCCTGCTAAGCTAAAAAAGTTTCCAGCAACCAAGGAGTAAGGCTGGATCTACTTGCCCTGTGCGACGGATCCAGCGATGTTCCTCCCGGCTTTGACGTCAGACATCCACCCTTCGTTTGCCTGGACACACCTGCGTTTTCCTTACCACTCCCCGAAATTGCCGCCAACGGACAGGTGACGCCCCGGAACGCCTTCCTTCTGTCAATCTTCTTGCAGTCGCTGCTGTGACCGCTTTCTTCGTATCCAGCATCGTTGCCCGGCGACCCCTGTTGGAACTTCCCCCCATAGTTTTGAAAACAGTTTAACATATAACAGTATTAATGCCAGTATCTATACTGCTTGCTAATGATACCTTAAGGGAAGGAGTTGCCCTAATCTTTTAACACTTCAGTCTGAGTACTCTCAATACCTCATTGGTGCACATTTAAACGATGCCCATGTGGTGATAGATAAACTGGTTTATGTCTCTGTAAAAAGGGCTGGTGTCTCTCCAGGTGCAAACCCTATTATCAGTCTCCAGCGTAATAAAATATTTAATAATAATAAATAAATAAATAAACAAAAACAAATAAGATTAGAAAATAAAGGTGGGTACACACTAATAGATATATCTGCAGATCAATTGATCTGCAGATATATCTATGTACAGATCGGGCAGTGTGCTGTGCATACACACTGCCTGATCCGTCGGGGGACTGACGTCATGAACTGGGCGAGCGCCCGCCCGCCTGCCCAGTTCAGCTGTCAATCACCGCCGGCCGCCGCAGCATGTGTACGGGCGGTCGGCCGACCGCCCCGTACACACACAGCGACGCGCCAATATATCGTTAGATATATTGGCCTTCGGCTGTGCTGCGCGGGCGACGCGATACGTCTGTGAACGACGGAGTTCACAGACGTATCGGCCGTACACACTGGCCGACGGTCCCGCGATATATCGGCCGTTCAAGAGAACAGCCGATATATCGACCAGTGTGTATGGGCCTTAAGAAAAGAAAAAGAAAAGTGCAAACAGAAGTCTAAGATTAAAAATAAAATATTTCCGGTTTCCCAAACAGTGGAGAGAGTATAACTCTCCTCCAAGTTGGAGGGTAACCCGCACCAAGATATAATTATCCAAGTAATTTATATGCTTGGGATACCTTTACATAAATTAATACCACTATCACTATTGAGTGAATAAATCATGGAACATTATCAAGGTAATTATAGGTGCTACCAACTGATTTAGGTCAAGATATAAGGTCAAATCCCCAAAGGGAGGGGAAAGAAAAAAGAAATCAGTTATTTGTGCGGTGCACACAACCCAATATCTGCTGTATTAAAATTAATTTCTTTATTGATAATTCGTTAAAATCCCTATATTGTTCGCACATATAGGCAAAAATGCCACATTTAATGTTTATTAATTATATATATAATTGAAATAATTTTTTCAGACTAGTATTGTCCTTTATTTAGAATCAAGCGAAGTAATAAAAGATAGTAAGGAAAGTGAAAAAGAATGAAAATAAGTGAATAAAGATTAAAAACAAAGCTGGTGTGTCGAGTGCATTTTGTATTTGTATTATTAGGTAATCCTAATATGCGTGGACCGTACTGATTCCTGCTATGTTATACTGAAAATAAACGTTCTCACTGGGAGATCTGTGGATAATTGAATCCAATAAGATTCATTAATAAATATACATCAGTTTACAGATAACTTCAACAGAAGACAAATACTGTGTTTAAATAATTATTGGGGATTCCACAAGCTCCTACCCATGGGATGTTGCATATTATGCCTGCATGGTTAGATTACTGAAAATTATTTATTGTGTATTTTATTATTGTACAACAAATATATATATATGAGGTATATATATGAGGTGAGATCCAAATCACTATTGTACTAAATAGTACTATTGTACTAAATAGGAACCATTAGAGTGAATACCTAATGGTATATTAAATATGCTTATTCAGCTTTATAACATATGAGGTTATCATATATGAAATATCCGTGACGATACTCTGATTTTATGCGGTAGCAGCTGCAGTAATTAATAATCCTATTTGTTTAATGCTAAATGTTTAAACATACGGGTTCATTTGAATAGAGATCTCAATAATGATACTGTGAACTGCGCAATATTAGCAGTAGAAAGCAATAATTTGATTACAGAGGCACCATTTATAACTGCAGATTGCACATTGATACGTATATATTGTGCATATCATATTAAGTGTGGCATTATATGAT
Source organism: Pseudophryne corroboree (assembly GCF_028390025.1). Classification (NCBI taxonomy): domain Eukaryota; kingdom Metazoa; phylum Chordata; class Amphibia; order Anura; family Myobatrachidae; genus Pseudophryne; species Pseudophryne corroboree. Next base: position 250,729,099 of record NC_086451.1, on the reverse strand, counting down.
CATATAGGTGCTCTTGTTAGCCCCAATTACTGAATTAATTGACCATACTTAGGTTCTTCAGAGCTGCAGATCATATGGAAAACATAATATGGTGGTTTAACAACATATGATATTATATCAATAGTATCTTACAGCAGATTCACAGTCTATGTTGCCAGTACTACCAAGGCAATTATGCCGATATAACACGAGATGTGGGCAGTGTAAAAATTCCAGTTGTCACATTAAGTGATTTGGATCTCACCTCATATATATTTGTTGTACAATAATAAAATACACAATAAATAATTTTCAGTAATCTAACCATGCAGGCATAATATGCAACATCCCATGGGTAGGATCTTGTGGAATCCCCAATAATTATTTAAACACAGTATTTGTCTTCTGTTGAAGTTATCTGTAAACTGATGTATATTTATTAATGAATCTTATTGGATTCAATTATCCACAGATCTCCCAGTGAGAACGTTTATTTTCAGTATAACATAGCAGGAATCAGTACGGTCCACGCATATTAGGATTACCTAATAATACAAATACAAAATGCACTCGACACACCAGCTTTGTTTTTAATCTTTATTCACTTATTTTCATTCTTTTTCACTTTCCTTACTATCTTTTATTACTTCGCTTGATTCTAAATAAAGGACAATACTAGTCTGAAAAAATTATTTCAATTATATATATAATTAATAAACATTAAATGTGGCATTTTTGCCTATATGTGCGAACAATATAGGGATTTTAACGAATTATCAATAAAGAAATTAATTTTAATACAGCAGATATTGGGTTGTGTGCACCGCACAAATAACTGATTTCTTTTTTCTTTCCCCTCCCTTTGGGGATTTGACCTTATAAAAATAAAATATGTTTACAGCTCCTTTCTGGTGTTTTTTGGAGCTTTCAGACACTTGGTACTGTATATATAGACCGTATGGTTCTAGAGTTTTAAGTTTGTAGATCTATATTCAGTTTCTTTTTTCTTTAGTGATTTTACAATATTTTCTCTTCTCCAGTGAACTTGGACATTTTGGATTCCGATGAATTTTAGCCCTAATGGGTCTTTGTTATGTTTTGTGAGGAAAATTCTAGTGCAACAGAATGTTATTTATTCTGGGAATACTTCTGAATATGGAAATTCCTTTTTACCATGAGGATGCCGCCGCCAACCTTACTTCCGGTTCTGGTCACTTCCTGTTTTTTAAATAAAGTTTATCATATAAAAAGGAGCTCAACAAACAACTATCACACTTCCTTGACAAAGAATCCAGAGCAGAATTCGAAATGCGTTGGAGAGTGAAGGAGCACACAGGAAAAGAAGAAAGCACCACCACCACCAGCGTCTGACGTCACCGGAAGCGGATACCTGAACTTCCGGTCTCAGCTTTTAAGGTAAGCCAGGGATAGTCTCTGCCCACAAGAACTGTATCTATCCAGCCAATACCAAGTGTCTGAAAGCTCCAAAAAACACCAGAAAGAAGCTGTAAACATATTTTATTTTTAATCTTAAGGCCCGTACACACTGGCTGATATATCGGCCGTTCTCTTGAACAGCCGATATATCGCGGGTCCGTCGGCCAGTGTGTACGGCCGATACGTCTGTGAAATCCGTCGTTCACAGATGTATCGCGTCGACCCCGCAGCACAGCCGACGGCCAATATATCTACCGATATATTGGCACAGCGCTGTGTGTGTACTGTCAAAGTCAGAAAAATATCATGCTACACGTTGCCATATATTCACCTCATGCGCGTGCCTGCTGCACGTGCACATTCTCTCCCGTGCGTGCGGATACTCGCAGCCGCGTGATGGCGCCTCGGCCATGCGCTCGAGCGCGTGGTATGTGCATTTACGGTAGAGTTTGTGTGCGTCTAGCGAGCGACTCAATCATTAAATAATAAAACCAAATAGTATGTTTTATAGATAATGTTCCCCTTAATAAAGACTGTAAGTTTGTTTAATGTAAATGGTCACTGGACAGAGGAATTCCTCTTTGTATGGTACGAAGGGTCAGACAGGGTTTGAACAGCTGTGTCTGGTACCTAACTAAAGAACATTTTATTAGAAACAATCCGGTGCTGGTTAGGTAAAGATTAATCGCTCCTGCGTATAGATATGGCCATTAGTATTTTCTGGACATTTACTATATTTGCGATTCATTACCCATGCGGCAGGAATCTTCAGATTCCCTCCCACCTGAGCAGTTTGATATAGTCGCAGCCCACCTGTTCAAACTAACCTAGGACCTTTTGTTATGATGCAGGGAGACATTCCTGTGTCCAATGAACAATGAGATTATAGGTCCCTTTGTAGTATACTGTACTCAGTGTATATAAGATCAGCCAGCCTGGGTAGCTCTCTCACTCTCCACAAACGGTTTTCATATTGACTAACTTGGAGCTGGTACCAGAAGCTGCGCAGCGATCGTTCCCAGTGTGTGTAAGTAATTCTCTGTAATCAATTTATTCTCTGTTTGTATTGGCCATTCTCTCTCTCTCTCTCTCTGTTATAGTATAAGTTTGTGATGCTATTGTATATTTCTGTCTAGATATTCTGTTAGAATTATATGTTAGCTTGTAGTGTATGACTTGTAAACTGTTTCCCCTTTTCAATATAACTAAAAGCTTGTTAGTAAAGGTGTTGGAACCTTAGCAAGGTATCGTGTGTTTATTATATTGCAGAAGGTAATAGGAGCGTCTCAAACGCTCAAGTAGCTTTAGCATTAACAAGGTTAAGCAGCGTTATATCGCTACAGTATTTTAGTACAAGGTTTACAGCATAAGAGTATCCTTTCTGTGTGTTACATTCAAGGTTTACTGATTGTCATCCTGTGAGCGTCTGCGCCGCTCGTGATCTCCTCGTGGTCTCGAGCGTCCGCTACGCTGGTAGTGTAGCATTACGGTAGTCAACTGCCTATAGCATGCCCGACACCACGCATTAAGCTGTGAATGAGCGTGTCGCATGTGCGTCTCGATCACGGCCGAGCGTATGCTACGCTAAGTGCGTACCCTTACGGTACCTCATACGCCAATTGCGTACTGTGTCTCTTACCCATTTATTGTGAATGTTATAAGATAAATAGTTAGCTTTATCAGTACGGCGGTTGGCCGACCGCCCGTACACATGCTACGGTGGCCGGCGGTGATTGACAGCTGAACTGGGCGTGCGGGTGTACACGCCTGCCCAGTTCATGACATCAGTCCCCGACGGATCGGGCAGTGTGTATGCACAGCACACTGCCCAATCCGTCCATAGATATATCTGCAGATCAATTGATCTGCAGATTTATCTTTTTAGTGTGTACCCACCTTTAGACTTCTGTTTGCACTTTTCTTTTTCTTTTCTAATCTTATTTGTTTTTGTTATTTATTTATTTATTTATTATTATTATTATTATTATTATTATTATTATTGTTTTCTACACAGTATATTTTTATTCAGTACATATAACGCTTGGTCACATTTACCATTTCATTGATCCCCTGATCCGAAACCCAAGCAGCTCATCAAAGTGCAGCAAGCTATCCAATAATTTCATTTGTAATAAAATATTTGACTATGGTGCCTTCCATGAGCTGAACTGTGCTTCAATCACCCCACGTCAGCACCCCTTTTCTTGTGGGGCATTGTAATAGTCCCCTAGTCCAGTACACAGGCTGACAATTCCAACTCCCCTCTGTGAGGGGGATAATAATTAACAAAACTTCTCTCCATGAGAGCAATTTATAGGAATACCCTAATATCCCTCCATGAGGGCATTTGTAAATATAATATATATATGTATATTCAACTCATCCAGAGTGTCTTTATCCCCAAATTGAATCTCCTGCCACCAGCTGGCTTGCTCTTCATTTCCTCTAGTCTTGTTGGAGAGGTAGTCTGTTTGAGTCTTCAATGAAGTTACGTCCACCACATCTTGAAATGTTGCCCATAATAGCTTATCGGTGACTTGATAACGGTACACTTTCACAGGATGATCATGTGGATTGAGAATCTGCTTGGCTGTGGTGGTTTATGAGGTCCAGTGCCCTAGGTTTGAACCCCTATAGTGTTAGGTACTGCAGCAGAGTGGAGTCCCTTGCCGTGGGGCTGCAGTTACATGCAGTGATCAATACATAACCAAACTCCATTATGTATTATATGCTAAGCTGTATGATATCAATAATGCTAGAGATAGTGCACCTACAACTCCCTCCCTTATCTCTGTAGAACTACAAGTCTCAGTAGGTAGCACCTCACATTACTGGCAGCTATAGGTGTGCAGTCTTAAGGCCGCTCCCTAGCAAACATTGCTGTAATACGTTCATTCTCACGATGATGAGAGGCACAGTGGGGTCCTCTATATTAGTGATGAGACAGCCCTGTCTTGATAATTGGGCCTGACCAATTTGAAAGTCCAATTCACAGTATCCCTGACAGGAGATACTCAGCCCATTACTAGCGACAAGTAGTAGCCAAGCCGGTGGTGGTGGTAATATTCCCAGTCTTCCCCAAATTGGTGGAAAGCATTCTACTGAATAGTGGTAACCTGAGAACCGGTATCCAAAGTAGCTGGTACGTGTATCCTGTCAATCTAGATGTTGACAACGCGGAGCTGCCCTATATATCGAGGGCACCATTCTTCTGGGGTAGGACCTATTCCGCATGCTCCCCCCGAGGGTTGGTCTCTGGCCTCGGGGCCTCTGCGTTTAAAGGCTCCTCCTGGCAGCACACCCTCTTCCTGTCAATCACCTTGCGAACGCCCGTGCAAATGGATCCTTCACACCATCCTGTCGCTGACCGGCAATGCCCATTGTAGCTGTTCAACACACGTGTGCATTGTGGCTCAGACGCATGCGCAGTTAAGATCTGATCACCCACTGTGCGAAAAAGGCACAGCAGCTATCAGATCTGAATTACCCCCACAGTCCCTAGCACTGGCATGCCCCTGACACACCTGGTGAACTCTCCAACTCCGCTGTCACTGGCCAGGAACACAGAGCAGAACTGCTTGGATCTCCATGCAGTTCCAATCTTTGTCTGATGATGGTAACCATTGGGACACAAGCATCTTGGATGCATGGCATAAGTAACACATTGGATGGCACAGTGATTAGTATTGTTATTTCACAGCACTGGGGTCATGCACTAAACTTCTACCAGGGCCCTCTCTGTGTGTTTTGTTCCATTTTTTTCCAGGAGTTGCACTTTCCACCCACATACTGGAAGGGTAATTGGTTTCTGACAAATTAACCCTAGTTTGTGTGTGTTTTTGTGCTAGGGACAGTGTTGGCCTTCTAGTCACTCTCATTACTAAGCTGCATAGAGTGCCCACTTGAAGTGGGCACACTCATTTGCACCAGCCCTATGGAGGCATAAAATATCCATGGATGTAGCCAATGTTGGGGCATGTGACAGACAGCACATCTTCAGGGACATAGCCAATTTCAGGGCAGGCAGCAAAGAGTGCATATCCAGGGACTTATCTGAGAATGGGGCAGGTGGCAGACAGTATATCTCCTCGGATGTAGCACTATTCAGGGCAAGCGTCAGAAAGTGCATCTCCAGGGTATAGCTGAGATTGAAGCAGCAGCAGACAGTGCATCTCCAGTGATGTAGCCGAGGTCAGGGCAGGTGACAGACAGAGCATTCATGGGATGTAGCCAAGGCTGGGGTAGGCAGAAAATAAATATGCCCATGCTTGGGTTTACCCATATTGTAGTACATGGTACCAACTGCATGGCAATATTAATGCTATATATATATATATATATATATATATAAAAGATAATAATAGAGGCACTCATAGAACTCTATACACTGTGCTCTGGAGAATAATAGCCAAAGAAGTCCAGGGATGAATATACTAAAAATTAGTTTATTCTACCACATATAAACTCATTATAACCATATATATGACATTTGCCTTTATAAAGATTAAGCTCTAGTCAATTGACTGATAGCTATATGCTTTTTCTGTTATATAAAACAAGGCACACTTGTAGCACTGTGTAACAATTGCATTCAACACTTTGATTAAACATAAGTAACAATGTATATAGGATAGAACAGCAGCTTAGAGAACCAAGTCCATGTAACCATGTAATTGACAAATGGCAATTAGGACCGATAAAGAATGCCGGGCGTCCCCGGAATAATTTAGGTTTGTGATGACTAAAAAGCTGCTGGAATAATGACAAGTTAACTGTTTGTGTGCCGTTAGTATTAGGGTAGCTGTATATAGTTACCAAGCCCAGGTAGATGAGCGGCGTTAAGCTGGTAAGATAGACATCGTTAGTTCCGGTGTTGGAAGGACCGTGATGGATTGTGTGTGTGATCTCCACACGGTAGTAAATCTTTATGTTATTTGTCAATTACATGGTTACATGGACTTGGTTCTCTAAGCTGCTGTTCTATCCTATATACATTGGTGGTCATTCTGAGTTGTTCGCTCGCTAGCTGCTTTTAGCAGCATTGCACACGCTAGGCCGCCGCCCTCTGGGAGTGTATTTTAGCTTAGCAGAATAGCGAATGAAAGATTAGCAGAACTGCTACTAAATAATTCCTAGCAGTTTCTGAGTAGCTCCAGACCAACTCCTAGATTGCGATCACCTCAGTCCGTTTAATTCCTGGTTTGACGTCACAAACATTCCCTGCGTTCGGCCAGCCACTCCCCCGTTTCTCCAGCCACTCCTGCGTTTTTACCTGGCACGCCTGCGTTTTTTAGCACACTCCCGGAAAACGCTCAGTTACCTCCCAGAAACACCCACTTCCTGTCAATCACACTACGATCACTCGAGCTTGGAAAAAACGTTGCTCGAGCCTGTGTAAATCTACTAAGTTTTGTGTTAAAATACTTAGCACATGCGCATTTTCCACCTAAACGCTCCGTTGCGAAATAAGGCAACAAGCGAACAACTCGGAATTTTGGAATAGTAACCCCGGCCTTGTTGAAGGAGGGGTACCTTGATTTCACCTGCTGGAAGTACAGCTTGTGAATTGCCGCCAGTACTACCTTTCTCCGAGGGCAGCAGGCAAGGCTGATGTGAGGTAACGGCGAGGGGGAGTCGCCTCGAACTCCAGCCTGTATCCCTGTGATACTACTTGCAGAACCTAGGGATCCACCTGTGGGCAAGCCCACTGGTCCCTGAAGTTCCCGAGACGCGCCCCCACCGCACCTGTCTCCACCTGTGGAGCCCCAGCGTCATGCGGTGGACTCAGAGGAAGCGGGGGAAGATTTTTGATCCTGGGAACTGGCTGTCTGGTGCAGCATTTTCCTTCTTCCCTTGCCTCTGTGCAGAAAGGAAGCGCCTTTGACCCGCTTGCTTTTCTGAAGCCGAAAGGACTGTACCTGAAAATACGGTACTTTCTTAGGCTGTGAGGAAACCTGAGGTAAAAAATTTTCTTCCCAGCTGTTGCTGTGGATACGAGGTCCCAGAGACCATCCCCAAACAATTCCTCACCCTTATAAGGCAGAATCTCCATGTGCCTTTTAAAGGCAGCATCACCTGTCCACTGCCGGGTTTCTAATACCCTCCTGGCAGAATGGACATTGCATTAATTCTGGATGCCAGCCAGCAAATATCCCTCTGTGCATCCTTCATATATAAGACGACGTCTTTAATATGCTCTATGTTAGCAAAATATTATCCCTGTCTAGGGTATTAATATTATCTGACAGGGTATCAGACCACGCTGCAGCAGCACTATTTATGCTGAGGCAATTGCAGGTCTCAGTATAGAACCTGAGTGTGTATATACAGACTTCAGGATAGCCTCCTGCTTTTTATCAGCAGGCTCCTTCAAGGTGGCCGTATCCTAAGACGGCAGTGCCACCTTTTTTGACAAACGTGTGAGCGCCTTATCCACCCTAGGGGATATCTCCCAACGTGACCTATCCTCTGGCGGGAAAGGGTACGCCATCAGTAACTTTTTAGAAATTACCAGTTTCTTATTGGGGGAACCCACGCTTCTTCACACACTTCATTCACTCATCTGATGGGGGAACAAAACACTGGCTGCTTTTTCTCCCCAAAAATAAAACCCCTTTTATGTGGTACTTGGGTTCATATCAGAAATGTGTAACACATTTTTCATTGCCGAGATCATGTAACGGATGTTCCTAGTGGATTGTGTATATATCTCAACCTCGTCGACACTGGAGCCAGACTCCGTGTCGACATCTGTATCTGCCATCTGAGGTAACGGGCGTTTTTTTGAGCCCCTGATGGCCTTTGAGACGCCTGGGCAGGCGCGGGCTGAGAAGCCGGCTGTCCCACAGCTGTTTTACGTCATCCAGCCTTCTATGTAAGGAGTTGACATTGTCGGTTAATACCTTCCACCTATCCATCCACTCTGGTGTCGGCCCCACAGGGGGCGACATCCCATTTATCGGCCTCTGCTCCACCTCCACGTAACCTTCCTCATCCCACATGTCGACACAGCCGTACCGACACACAGCACACACACAGGGAATGCTCTGACTGAGGACAGGACCCCACAAAGTCCTTTGGGGAGACAGAGAGAGAGTATGCCAGCACACACCAGAGCGCTATATAATGCAGGGATTAACACTATAACTGAGTGATTTTTTCCCCCAATAGCTGCTTGTATAAACAATATTGCGCCTAAATTTAGTGCCCCCCCCCCTCTCTTTTTAACCCTTTGAGCCTGAAAACTACAGGGGAGAGCCTGGGGAGCTGTCTTCCAGCTGCACTGTGAAGAGAAAATGGCGCCAGTGTGCTGAGGGAGATAGCCCCGCCCCTTTTTCGCGGACTTTTCTCCCGCTTTTTAATGAATTCTGGCAGGGGTATTTATCACATATATAGCCTCTGGGGCTATATATTGTGATATATTTGCCAGCCAAGGTGTTTTTATTGCTGCTCAGGGCGCCCCCCCCCCCCCCAGCGCCCTGCACCCTCAGTGTCCGGAGTGTGAAGTGTGTATGAGGAGCAATGGCGCACAGCTGCAGTGCTGTGCGCTACCTTGGTGAAGACTGATGTCTTCTGCCGCCGATTTTCCGGACTCTTCTTGCTTCTGGCTCTGTAAGGGGGCCGGCGGCGCGGCTCCGGGGCCGAACATCAATGGCCGGTTCCATGCGGTCGATCCCTCTGGAGCTAATGGTGTCCAGTAGCCTAAGAAGCCCAAGCTACCACCAGTTAGGTAGGTTCGGTTCTTCTCCCCTTAGTCCCTCGCTGCAGTGAGTCTGTTGCCAGCAGATCTCACTGTAAAATAAAAAACCTAAATATACTTTCTTTCTAGGAGCTCAGGAGAGCCCCTAGTGTGCATCCAGCTCAGCCGGGCACAAGATTCTAACTGAGGTCTGGAGGAGGGTCATAGTGGGAGGAGCCAGTGCACACCAGGTAGTCCTAAAGCTTTCTTTAGTTGTGCCCAGTCTCCTGCGGAGCCGCTATTCCCCATGGTCCTTACGGAGTCCCAGCATCCACTTAGGACGTTAGAGAAAACACAATTGCTGTCATATGCAAAGTTGCAAATACTACAAGGTTCATGCAGGGCAGCACCAGTTGGTTAAGATCCTGGTATGTGCCAGGCATCTGTCTGATTGCCTGGCTTATGTAGGGCCCTCAAGAGTCACACCCCCTCTGGAAAGAAATTAAAAAATTCTATTGCAGTGCAACACACTTTAAAGGGGGACATTTGTCCCCAGCTACACTATGTTACTCTTTTCTTCTGTAGATGGCACACTACTGCATAAATTCCCTGAAGCCCGTGGGTTAAGACCATGCTCAAGCCCATATATACTGTACAGTTATGATTATTTCTCAAGAGAACTTTCAGAAACATGTGCCATTCTTACATACCATCTAAAAGCAGGTTTTACTCCTGCTACTAAGTACTTACCACATACTCAGTCCCCCTCACATATATCACTCAACGCCGCCGCCCGGGTTCAGCTGCTCCCGTGGCTGAGGGACTGGGAGGAGAGTGCAGCGCGCCTCTCCTCCCCTCAAGTCCAGCACCGCATCACCGCCGCTGCCCACAGTCCCCGTGCTGCTCCCGTAACTGAGGGACCGGGGAGGAGAGTGCAGCGCGCCTCTCCTCCCCTCAGTCCGACACTGAGTCACTGCCGCTGGCCGCGATCCCTTGCTGGTCCTGTGGCTGGGAAGGAGAGCGCAGCGCACCTCTCCTCCCCTCAGTCTGACACTTGTTGGCCCTGTCCTCGTACAAAAGAGGGCGTGGCTAATTCTCGGCAGGGCCTACCGGTGAGCTCACCGGCTCCCCGGTGGCCCAGTCCGAGCCTGTCTGCCTCCCCTTCAGTGCACATGGTTTTGCCCAACTGCTAACAAATTTGCTGCTGCGATCAACTCTGTATTACCCCCTTAGTGGGTACCCAGCATTAGTCTAATGGTATACTATCAGAATACCATTGGAACATTAAAATAAATTTCACCCTCTGTAGGGCACACAAACTGCACATTATCAAATAGCCTTTGGTTCATGGCAGGAGTTGGTTCTTTTAAAACATCACTGTGAGGCACAGGAATTTGCTTTTTCTGATCTAGATTCATGGAGTCATTGTGTAGTGTGGCTGGAGATGCTGTTTTTCCAGTCTCTATCTCTGCCCAGTTAACAGAAGCAAAGAAGGGATGTTCTCGCACATTGGGGGTCATTCCGACCCGATCGATCGCTGCAGTTTGTCGCGTCGCAGCGCAGCGATCGGGTCGGAACTGCGTATGCGCCAGCGCCACAGTGCGCCGGCGCATGGCAGTTGTCGGTACCCAGCGATCACCTCTGAGACAGAGGCGGTCGCTGGGCGGGAGGGGGCTGAACGGCGGCGTTAAGCCGCCGTTTAGTAGGCACGGTCCGGCCAACTCAGGCTTGGCTGGACCGTTGGGGGGGGCGTGACGCGGCGCTGCGTAACGTATCATGCAGCCGCTGCGGCCAGCGGCAGCGAGACAGAACTCCCGGCCAGCCGCAGGAGCTGCGCTGGCCGGGAGTTACTCCACAGATACAGAGGCCTCTGTGCGATGCTTTTGTATTTGTGCGGGGGGTCCGGCACTGACATACGGGATGGACTAGCCCTGTGCTGGGCGTCCCTCCGCATGTCTGAGTTTACGATCGTAGCTGTGCTAAATTTAGCACAGCTACGATCAACTCGGAATGACCCCCACTGCCATTTGCTTCGAGCCAGATGCAGTGATCCTTGTGTGGCACCCCGAAAAATTGTGTGTGTGCCCCTTTAAAAGCATAAAGACAGTGGGGGTAATTCAGGTGTGATCGCTGCTGTGTATTTTCGCACAGCGGGGGATCAGATCCAAACTGCGCATTCGTATGCACTGCACTGTGATGGCACATCACACGGCTGCAATGGGGATCACCGGTCAGCGACGGGATTGTGTGAAGGATCCATTCGCACAGGCGTTCGCTAGGAGATTGACAGGAAGAGGCCATCTGTGGGTGGCAACTGACCGTTTACAGGGAGTGTCCGGAAAAACGCAGGCAGGCTCAAGCACTTTCAGGGAGGGTGTCTGACATCAGCTCCGGCCCCAATCAGCAGCATTCTATCGCACAGGATAAGTAAGTCCTGGGCTGCGCAGAGACTGCACAAACTATTTTTGTGCAGCTCTGCAACAGAAGCAATCCCACACTTGCAAGCGATTTTCCCTTCCCCCTGTAGGCAGCGATTATCTGATCACAGGCAGCAAAAAACGCAACCCAGTGATCACATCGAAATTATCAAGTCATGTGTCCTGTGGCGGTGAGGTGCCGAGTGCTGATTGGACAGAGAGAGAGAGCAAAAGGAGCCTGTGGGAAGAAGGAGGAGTTGGAGAGAAGCCATTGTAGGAGCTTGACGCGCTGTGAGGAGCAGAGCGGGAGAGACGGAGCAAACCGGGTGGTCACTCAGGGCGGTGGAGAGCAGCACTGCAGAGCTGAAGCAGCAGGTTGCTTCTAGGAGAGCAGAGAACCAGGGAGAGCAGTCGTGAGACGTCGCAGATCAGACACTGCCAAGCTTTTTGAGAGGTGCGGCCATCTTGTGAAGCTGAAAACTGCTGAGACAAGTCCAGGCAGTGAGCTGAACTACAGGAGAGGTTCGAAATGAGTACACAGAGACTGTTGGTGTTGTGGACTCCAAGCGGGTGAGTGCTAGTCACAATTGTCCATTTGTCATACATACTACCGCATGGAGAGAAGGGGAGCTACCAGGCCCTTAAAAGAAAATCCCACTGAATAGCCTCTGTTTGAATACAGTTACCAGGACAGAGACACAATTAATAAGAAGAGCTTGAGAGACATTAAGTCGCCTTAAGGAATAAAGACTGAGGGGTAAATTTACTAACATTCGTAATTTTCGGAAAAAGGTCAAAGTTCAATCACGAATGACATCGAAAGTGTAAAACTGCAACTTTTTGAATTTATTACGACTAATTTACTAAGCTGCCGTATTCGGGTTTTTCTTTTCTTCCGATGTCGATGTCATTCGTGTTTTTTTTGTGTTTTTTACGGCAGTGATTAGCAAAACACTGCCGACTTTTTTTACAATTAATCTCGGCCGGATCTGTGTGATCCGTGCTGGGGTTCAATTTTTTTTTTTAATTAAACACTGTAAAATTTAAAAAAAAATTGCGTGGGGTCCCCCCTCCTAAGCATAACCAGCCTCGGGCTCTTTGAGCCGATCCTGGTTGCAAAAATATGGGTAAAAAAATGACAGGGGTTCCCCCATATTTAAGCAACCAGCATCGGGCTCTGCGCCTGGTCCTGGTTCCAAAAATACGGGGGACAAAAAGAGTAGGGGTCCCCCGTATTTTTAAAACCAGCACCGGGCTCCACTAGCTGGACAGATAATGCCACAGCCGGGGGTCACTTTTATATAGTGCCCTGTGGCCGTGGCATCAAAAATCCAACTAGTCACCCCTGGCCGGGGTACCCTGGGGGAGTGGGGACCCCTTCAATCAAGGGGTCCCCCCCCCCAGCCACCCAAGGGCCAGGGGTGAAGCCCGAGGCTGTCCCCCCCCATCCAATGGGCTGCGGATGGGGGGGCTGATAGCCTTTGATGTAAATGAAAAGATATTGTTTTTAGTAGCAGTACTACAAGTCCCAGCAAGCCTCCCCCGCATGCTGGTACTTGGAGAACCACAAGTACCAGCATGCGGCGGAAAAACGGGCCCGCTGGTACCTGTAGTACTACCACTAAAAAAATACCCAAAAAAACACAAGACACACACTCCTTGAAAGTATAATTTTATTACATACATACACACAAACATACATACATACTTACCTATGTTCCCACGCAGGTCGGTCCACTTGTCCAGTAGAATCCAAGGGTACCTGTTGAATAAATTATACTCACGAGATCCAGGGGCACAGGGTCCTCGTCGCATCCATTTATAATCCAGGTACTTGAATAAAAAAACAAAACGCAGAGCCGAGCCACGAACTGAAAGGGGACCCATGTTTTCACATGGGTCACCTTTCCCCGAATGCCAGAAACCCACTCTGACTGATGTCTAAGTGGGTTTCTTCAGCCAATCAGGGAGCGCCACGTTGTAGCACTCTCCTGATCGGCTGTGTGCTCCTGTCCTAACTGACAGGCAGCACACGGCAGTGTTACAATGTAGCGCCTATGCGCTACATTGTAACCAATGCTGGGAACTTTCTGCCCTGCGGTTGACCTAAAGTGACGTCACCGCTGAGCAGAAAGTTCCCAGCATTGGTTACAATGGAGCGCATAGGCGCAACATTGTAACACTGCCGTGTGCCGCCTGTCACTCAGTACAGGAGCACACAGCCGATCAGGAGAGTGCTACAACGTGGCACTCCCTGGTTGGCTGAAGAAACCCACTTAGACATCAGTCAGAGTGGGTTTCTGGCAGTCGGGAAAAGGGGATCCATGTGCAAACATGGGTCCCCTTTTAGTGCGTGGCTCGGGTGTCCGTTTTGTTATTTTTTTCAAGTACGTGGATTACACCTGGATTCCCCGAGGACCCTGGACCCCTGGATCTCGTGAGTATAATTTCTTCAACAGGTACCCCTTGGATTCTACTGGAGAAGAGGACCGACCTGCGTGGGAACATAAGGTAAGTATGTATGTATGTGTGTATGTATGTAATAAAATTATACTTTCACGGTGTGTGTGTCTTGTGTTTTTTTGGGTATTTTTTTAGTGGTAGTACTACAGGTACCAGCGGGCCCGTTTTTCCGCCGCATGCTGGTACTTGTGGTTCTCCAAGTACCAGCATGCGGGGGAGGCTTGCTGGGACTTGTAGTACTGCTACTAAAAACAATATCTTTTCTTTTACAACAAAGGCTATCAGCCCCCCCATCCGCAGCCCATTGGATGGGGGGGGACAGCCTCGGGCTTCACCCCTGGCCCTTGGGTGGCTGGGGGGGGGGACCCCTTGATTGAAGGGGTCCCCACTCCCCCAGGGTACCCCGGCCAGGGGTGACTAGTTGGATTTTTGATGCCACGGCCGCAGGGCACTATATAAAAGTGACCCCCGGCTGTGGCATTATCTGTCCAGCTAGTGGAGCCCGGTGCTGGTTTTAAAAATACGGGGGACCCCTACTCTTTTTGTCCCCCGTATTTTTGGAACCAGGACCAGGCGCAGAGCCCGATGCTGGTTGCTTAAATATGGGGGAACCCCTGTCAATTTTTTCCCCATATTTCTGCAACCAGGATTGGCTCAAAGAGCCCGAGGCTGGTTATGCTTAGGAGGGGGGACCCCACGCAATTTTTTTTTTTAAAAATAAGCACTTTCCCACCCCTTCCCACTGATATACATGCACGGATCTCATGGATCCGTGCATGCCTATCCAATCACGAATAAAAAATAAAGGTCTGGTTTTTTTTAGCACTTTTTTACGAGTTGTAATTTTTCACGGCAGTGTTTGTTTGTTTTTTGCTTTGCACTTCTTAGTAAATGACCGAGATTCATACTTAAACAGCCGCGTTTTGACCGATGGTGTATTCATTCGTGATTTTTTTCCTAGGACTTCAAAATATTACGAATGCCCTCATCACTGCCGTGATTTGAGTTTAGTAAATTACCGAGATGACACTTTGATGAAAAAACGGCATCTCGGTCAAAATCGGGAGCTTAGTAAATTTCCCCCTGAGTTATTTGTCTGAGGAATAATTACTAGAGGAAGCTACATTGTTAGAGATCCTAAGACACCTTTGCTAATTACATCTTTTTTGCATATTGAAACACAATGACATTTCTACTGATAAAACCCAAGATTGGTATTGTTTATAAGTGCCAGTACCCTATTGCAACACTATGGTGCTTGTAGAATCTCCATACCTTGTGCAACAAGAAAAGTGACACCATACTCCCCATTGCAATACTGTGGCACTGTAAGATCTAAGGGCTCAAATGTAAAATTGCCAGTGAAGACGAAGACATTATTTTCAGAGATAGTTAGAAAAGTAGTAATTGCTATTGAAACAGTATTGTTAATCACTTTATTCATTGTTCTCATTATTATCTTCTTTTTCTTAGAATATGAATTATTGAATGTTCCAGTGTATTGTGAGCTGTAGTCAAATGTGATTTTCTTGTTTTCTTTAATGCACCATTATTATTGTGATTGTCCAATTTTGTGTTTTATGCTGGGGGGGCGCCCAGCACAGTGCAAGGCCACATGTTAATGGCCGCCAGTGATGCAATTGCAATTCAATTGTTAGTGCATTGCTGTCCCTGCAAAATAAGTGATGCCTCCTGACTGCACAGCCTGCCTAGTGCAGGCACATAGTGGCCCAGGATTCGGAAGTATGTTATCACATTTCAGATGCATTGCATACTGAATAAGGCCCCTAATACTTACTTCTCCGTAATCCCATGGTGGCAGTGTTGCACAGAGCACTGGGAAAATGGGCATGTGCCATTGGAAAATGGTTGCCACAGCATTTTCCCGGAGACTAGCACATACACAATAGAGTCTGGAGAGTCTACTACTAGCTTATGACACACACCAGAGAGGAGGAAGCCCAGATGAAGACTACTCCATATGCATAAACAGGGCCGTATTAACCCATGGTTGGCCCCCAGGCTGTCAAGTATTTCAGGCTCCCTCTGGTACTTCAATCTTTTACCCCACTACAGCTGACGTTTGGGAGGTAGAGCTTATGCCCTCATTTACACTTTCAGTATTCACATGGAAACTGATACCCAGATGAAATAAAGTCTGACACCCCCCCACCCCACCCCCACCCCACCCCCACCCCCCCATTGTCTCAAATAAAAACATCAGCAAACTACGAGTGTGTCCTGCTATGGCACAGAGTGCAAGTGGCTTTAACCATTGGATCCTAGGACGCAGGTAACAGTGCAAAGGCTTCTGCCTAGTTAGCCTATTGGAATTATACGGCCCTGAGAATAACATTGTTTACGAGAGTACATAGGGGTCTGACCATAGTCCCAATTGATATTTATGGGGATTGCTAACCTTCTGCAGGAGAAATGTGAAAATCTGTGAAATTCATGCATTTGTCTGTAAGTACAGTACATGGGGCCCTCATTCCGAGTTGTTCGCTTGCTAGCCGCTTTTCGCAGCAGTACACACGCTAAGCCGCCGCCCTCTGGGAGTGTATCTTAGCTTAGCAGAATTGTGAACGAAGTATTCGAAAAGATTTTTCTGTGCAGTTTCTGAGTAGCTCGAGACTTACTCTTCCAGTGCGATCAGTTCAGTGCTTGTCGTTCCTGATTTGACGTCACAAACACACCCAGCGTTCGCTCAGACACTCCCCCGTTTCTTCAGCCACTCCCGCGTTTTTCCCAGAAACGGCAGCGTTTTTTCACACACTCCCATAAAACGGCCAGTTTCCGCCCAGAAGCACCCACTTCCTGTCAATCACACTCCGATCACCAGAACGAAGAAAAAACCTCGTAATGCCGTGAGTAAAATACCAAACTTCTTAGCAAATTTACTTGGCGCAGTCGCAGTGCGAACATTGCGCATGCGCAATTAGCGGAAAATCGCTGCGATGCGAAGAAAATTACCGAGCGAACAACTCGGAATGTGGGCCATAGCTTGTAAACATAAAAGTATGCAGAAACTGCAGTTTCTACATCATTTTATGGGACAAAATGCTTGATAAAAATGCGCCATCGAATCTTTTTGAGGGCAGACTAAACCCAACATATATACAGTAGTTTGTAATTATATGGGGTTTAGTATTGCATTATCTTGCAATTAATATTATTGAATTATTGCTGCCCTATACTGCAGCGTTGCTGCACTCAAAATACAGCTGTGAAGTATTGTATAAACTTACTGTCATATTCTTCACAAAAAGGTACATTTCTAAAGCACATATGGATCACTCATGGTCATTCCATTATAGTTGATGAAACATTTGGAAAGTCATATTTAGCATAAGTCTCAGAGCATTTTAGTTATGTTAATAGAGAAACTATGGATGGATGGATGAACAAATTTAAATCTAAGTTTTGACCTTTTAAAAAAAAAAAAAGAAGAAGCTGTAAGTGGTGTAACACAAAATATCATTAATCTTTTTCCAGAAACAGGTCACATGAAATTTTCTCTGAACTTTCAATAATCGAGGCCTTGTTTCCTGCTTCAAATAATATTCCTTTTATAGTGTTTAAATTGCTATGATAAGAATTTTTTACATTTATAACATCAAAATGTTGTGTTTAGTTTTGTTTTATAGCTTATGTAACAATATCATGGATTGAGAACTCAAGTATTGTACTTCCAAGCTGTGGATAGGCTGTATTATCAAGGTTATACCCAGGGCCGTTTCTAGACAATTTGGCTCACAGTGCGAACAGTGAGTAACTGCACGCCCCCCACCCACTCCCCCGCCATGGAAATGTAAAATATTAAACATTTGCAAATGCCAAAAATGGGGCGTGACCTTACAGGTAAAGACTACTCCAGTTTTTCACCCTGCACCTCCAGACATTAGCCAAAATAGGAAAAAATAATCCTGATTCATGCCCTTACATTAGTTGTCATTTTTCTTCCTTATAGTAATTCCCTTTACACATTATGTAACACACTGTAATGAACCTTACACATTATGCCATAAACTGAAATTCCCCTTACACACTATGCCACACACCAAAATGCCACTTACACATTATGCCACACACCGTAATATTAAGTACCCCATGGACCTTGTCATTATGCCCCACACAATAGTGCCCCTTACATTATTATATGCCACACACAGTAATGCCCCTTGCACCATATTATGCCCATACAATAATGCACCTTACACCATATTCTGCCCCACAGTAAAGCCCCTTGCACCACATTATGCCCCATGCAGTAATGCCCCTTACACCCTATTATGCCCCACAATTATGCCCCTGACATCATATTATGCCCCACACAATAATTCCCCTTGAACCATATTATGCCCATACAGTTATGCCCCATGCCCCTTACACCATATTATGTGTCACACAGTAATGCCCTTTGAACCATATTATGCCCCACACAGTAATGCCCCTTACACCGTAATATGCAACACAGTAATGCCCACTGCACCACATTATGCCCCACACAATAATGCCCCCTACACCATATTACTCCCTACAGTTATGCCCCTTGCATTGCATTATGCCTCACACAGTTATGCCGCACACTGTAATGTCCCTTGCACCATATTATGCCCCACACAGTAATACCTGTTGTACCATATTATGCCCCACACAATAATGCACCTTTCACCATATTATGTCTGAGACAGTAATGCCCCTTGCACCATATTATGCCTGAGACAGTAATGCCCCATGCACCATATATTGCCACATACAATAATGCTCCTTACACCATATTATGACCCAAAGTTATGCCCCATGTAGTGAATTATGCCTCACTCAGTTATATCCCACACAGTAATACCCCTTATACCATATTATGTCCCACAATTATGCCCCTGACACCATATTATGCCCCACACAGTAATGCCCAAGATACCATATTATGCCCAACACAGTAATGTCCCTTACAAATTCTGTCACACTACCTGATCATTGTCAGGGGTTTCAATGAGACTGTTTCAAGCTACAGCATGATTCCTCCGCTGCTCAGTTGCAGTGTGCAGATTTGTTACATGTCAAGAAAGGGTTAATTTCATTATGTGAGAGAGGTGATAAACCCACCCACCCACTATAAAGGTGGGGGGTTATGTCCTTTTTAAGAGATAGCAAATGCCATGTACTCTAAATATCCACTCACTCTATCCTCTCTTAAGCTGTATTTGACAAAAAGCTGGTTCTAACTTCTAGGGCACTCGAGGCACTAGATGCATTTATTGTACTCAAAACCCATCCTGTTTTCTCCAACTCACTCTTCACAGTTCTTGAATACAAGCACCCAGTCCCTGGGGATGATACTTACACCCACTATAGAGATTAAAATTGACCATCGTGAGATGCTTGTCCTTACTCAATTGACCACGTTTCTCGGACTGTACAAAATGAACAATGGCCAGAAGGTGGAGATATCCGAGTTTCCATTTTTGTGTGTTTTAGAAAAAAACTAGTTCACATCTCTTGGTAATGAATTCAATCATAGATAGAATATTATCCACTTAATATCTATGCATCAAGAGCTCAGATGACATCTTTTATGAACCAGCCACCTGCCCCTTTTATTAATTTCCGGTTAAGAAAATAGCTGCAGACTTGATGGGCAAAGTGCAGAACTTTCATCTTTGAGGAATAAATTCTACAAAGCTACTTTCCACCAGAAGGTTAATAGAACTGTCTCTTAAGTAGTTATACTAAACATTTACTCCACAGACCAAGGTGCAGACATCATGACTTAATTATGCAAAGGATTCTGAAGCTGTTGAAAGTCTCCCAAAAGTTTATCTCATAGATCAAAGTGCAAACATCATGATTTGACTAATGAAAGGGATCAAGTTATTCACCTTAATGGCGGCCGCTCTTTTTGCCTCTGGTGGATGAGCTGGTGGCTCTGGGGTTTCATATGGTGTTCCTCACTGTGTAGGCTAGGCAGGCTCTGTTTTCAACTGTTTCCACTGCTCCATTCAGGTGCTGCTCCTGTGGGCACCACAGCCTTGCAGGTGACTTAGTTAATTCAGCCACTCAATGCCCCATACCTTGCCGTAGCCCATTCTCCCTTGATTGGGGAAGTCTATTTAAACCTGCTCTATCTCCAGCATAGTGGTGGTCATTCCGAGTTGTTCGCTCGCTGCTATTTTTAGCAGAATTGCTAATAGGCTAAAATCCGGCAGTTCTGGGCATGCGTATGCACCGCAGGGCGCACGCGTTAAGCGATTTCACACAAAACTATGCTATTTTACTCACAGGCGAACTAAGCTATTCAGTCGCTCTGTTGATCGGAGAATGATTGACAGGAAGTGGGTGTTTCTGGGTGGTAACTGAGCATTTTCCGGGAGTGTGCTAAAAAACGCAGGCGTGCCAGCAGAAAACGTTGGAGTGGCTGGAGAAACGGGGGAGTGGCTGGCCGGACGCTTGGCGTGTTTGTGACATCAAACCAGGAACTAAACGGACTGAGGTGATCGCAATCTAGGAGTAGGTCTGGAACTACTCAGAAACTGCAAGGAAATACTTAATAGCAGAATTGCTAATCTTTCGTTAGCAATTCTGCTATGCTAAGATACACTCCCAGAGGGCGGTGGCTTTGCGTTTGCATTGCTGCTAAAAGTAGCAAGCGAGCGAACAACTCGGAATGACCACCAGTGTCAGATTCTTGTCTGGTATTTGTGGTCAGTCAGCCTACCTGCTGCAGTTCTGGTTAAGAACTGTGGTTTTTGCTCCTGTATATACTACTTCTGGGCATCCCTCATCAGGATTCCCTGATGTTTCTCCTGCTAATTCTTCCAAGTTTCCAGAGTCATTCCATGTGCTAATGTCTTCAAGATTCTTGCATTTCTCTGGTATTTTCTCTATAAGTATCGCCATCCAGTGTTGTGTCTCTCCAGTGCCTCAATCTTCCTATTCCTTCAGTTTCAGTGACCTCTCTCTTGATTTATTCCGTTTCTATTAGTGATGAGCGGGTTCGGTTCCTCGGAATCCGAACCCCCCCGAACTTCACCCATTTTACACGGTTCCGAGGCAGACTCGGATCCTCCCGCCTTGCTCGGTTAACCCGAGCGCACCCGAACGTCATCATCCCGCTGTCGTATTCTCGCGAGATTCATATTCTATATAAGGAGCAGCGCGTCGCCGCCATTTTCACTCGTGCATTGGAGATGATACGGAGAGGACGTGCAGCGTTCTCTCAGTTGTGTTCAGTGTGCTGCAAATATCTGTGCTCAGTGTGCTGTAAATATCTGTGCTTAGTGTGCTTGCAAATATCTGTGCTCAGTGTGCTGAAAATATCTACGTTCTCTCCCTGAAAAACGCTCCATAGCTGTGCTGCATTGTAGTATATAGTAGGAGGACAGTGCAGAATTTTGCTGACCAGTGACCACCAGTATTATATCAGTACGGTACAGTAGTCCACTGCTCTACCTACCTCTGTGTCTTCAAGTATACTATCCATCCATACCTATGGTGCATTTTAGTTGTGCGCAGTATATATAGTAGGAGGACAGTGCATAATTTTGCTGACCACCAGTATATAATATATAGCAGTACGGTACAGTAGTCCACTGCTCTACCTACCTCTGTGTCGTCAAGTATACTATCCATCTATACCTGTGGTGCATTTAAGTTGTGCGCAGTATATATAGTAGGAGGACAGTGCATAATTTTGCTGACCACCAGTATATAATATATAGCAGTACGGTACAGTAGTCCACTGCTCTACCTACCTCTGTGTCGTCAAGTATACTATCCATCCATACCTGTGGTGCATTTAGGATTTGCGCAGTATATATAGTAGGAGGACAGTGCATAATTTTGCTGATCACCAGTATCTAATATATAGCAGTACGGCACAGTAGTCCACTGCTCTACCTACCTCTGTGTCGTCAAGTATACTATCCATCCATACCTGTGGTGCATTTAAATTGTGCGCAGTATATATAGTAGGAGGACAGTGCATAATTTTGCTGACCACCAGTATATAATATACAGCAGTATGGTACAGTAGGCCATTGCTATTGATATATTACTGGCATATAATTCCACACATTAAAAAATGGAGAACAAAAATGTGGAGGGTAAAATAGGGAAAGATCAAGATCCACTTCCACCTCGTGCTGAAGCTGCTGCCATTAGTCATGGCCGAGACGATGAAATGCCATCAACGTCGTCTGCCAAGGCCGATGCCCAATGTCATAGTAGAGAGCATGTAAAATCCAAAAAACAAAAGATCAGTAAAATGACGCAAAAATCAAAATTAAAAGCGTATGATGAGAAGCATAAACTTGCCAATATGCCATTTACGACACGGAGTGGCAAGGAACGGCTGAGGCTCTGGCCTATGTTCATGGCTAGTGGTTCAGATTCACATGAAGATGGAAGCACTCATCCTCTCGCTAGAAAAATGAAAAGACTTAAGCTGGCAAAAGCACAGCAAAGAACTGTGCGTTCTTCTAAATCACAAATCCCCAAGGAGAGTCCAATTGTGTCGGTTGCGATGCCTGACCTTCCCAACACTGGACAGGAAGAGGTGGCGGCTTCCACCATTTGCACGCCCCCTGCAAGTGCTGGAAGGAGCACCCACAGTCCAGTTCCTGATAGTCAAATTGAAGATGTCACTGTTGAAGTACACCAGGATGAGGATATGGGTGTTGCTGGCGCTGAGGAAATTGACAAGGAAGATTCTGATGGTGAGGTGGTTTGTTTAAGTCAGGCACCCGGGGAGACACCTGTTGTCCGTGGGACGAATATGGCCATTGACATGCCTGGTTAAAATACAAAAAAAATCACCTCTTCGGTGTGGAATTATTTTAACAGAAATGCGGACAACTGGTGTCAAGCCGTGTGTCGCCTTTGTCAAGCTGTATTAAGTAGTGGTAAGGACGTTAACCACCTTGGAACATCCTCCCTTATACGTCACCAGGAGCGCATTCATCAGAAGTCATTGACAAGTTCAAAAACTTTGGGTGACAGCGGAAGCAGTCCACTGCCAACTAAATCCCTTCCTCTTGTAACCAAGCTCCTGCAAACCACACCACCAACTCCCTCAGTGTCAATTTCCTCCTTAGACAGGAAAGCCAATAGTCCTGCAGGCCATGTCACTGTCAAATCTGACGAGTTCTCTCCTGCCTGGGATTCCTCCGATGCATAATTGAGTGTAACGCCTACTGCTGCTGGCGCTGCTGTTGTTGCTGCTGGGAGTCGATCGTCATCCCAGAGGGGAAGTCGGAAGACCACTTGTACTACTTCCAGTAAGCAATTGACTGTCCAACAGTCCTTTGCGAGGAAGATGAAATATCACAGCAGTCATCCTGCTGCAAAGCGGATAACTCAGGCCTTGGCAGCCTGGGCGGTGTTAAACGTGTTTCCGGTATCCACCGTTAATTCACAGGAAACTAGAGAATTGCTTGAGGTACCGTGTCCCCGGTACCAAATACCATCTAGGTTCCATTTCTCTAGGCAGGCGATACTGAGAATGTACACAGACCTCAGAAAAAGAGTCACCAGTGTCCTAAAAACCACGGACATGTGGACAAGTGGAGCAGGGCAGACTAAGGACTACAGATGTATCCACCGTTATCTTAAATAGTTTTCTGTGCCTAGTCACAACATGACTTATTAGCATAAACCCTTCAGCTATTGTTCTCAACTGCAATACAATACAGAGAACAATACAGCAGGGGATTAAGTCATTACTGGCCAGTCACAGTTAATCCTATTAACCGTCAAGATAAATGTGGCTACATCTGTATATGACTGTGACAGCCCACTGGGTAGATGTATTGCCTCCCGCAGCAAGAACAGCAGCGGTGGCACCAGTAGCAGCATCTCGCAAACGCCAACTCGTTCCTAGGCAGGCTACGCTTTGTATCACCGCTTTCCATAAGAGGCACAGAGCTGACAACCTCTTACGGAAACTGAGGAACATCATCGCAGAATGGCTTACCCCAATTGGACTCTCCTGGGATTTGTGACATCGGACAACGCCACCAATATTGTGCGTGCATTACATGTGGGCAAATTCCAGCACGTCCCATGTTTTGCACATACATTGAATTTGGTGGTGAAGAATTATTTAAAAAATGACAGGGGCGTGCAAGAGATGCTGTCGATGGACCGAAGAATTGCGGGCAACTTTCGGCATTCAGCCACCGCGTGCCGAAGGCTGGAGCACCAGCAAACACTCCTGAACCTGCCCTGCCATCATCTGAAGCAAGAGGTGGTAACGAGGTGGAATTCAACCCTCTATATGCTTCAGAGGATGGAGGAGCAGCAAAAGGCCATTCAAGCCTATACATCTGCCTACGATATAGGCAAAGGAGGGGGAATGCACCTGACTCAAGCGCAGTGGGGAATGATTTCAACATTGTGCAAGGTTCTGCAACCCTTTGAACTTGACACACGTGAAGTCAGTTCAGACACTGCCAGCCTGAGTCAGGTCATTCCCCTCATCAGGCTTTTGCAGAAGAAGCTGGAGAGATTGAAGGAGGAGCTAAAACAGAGCGATTCCGCTAGGCATGTGGGACTTGTGGATGGAGCCCTTAATTCGCTTAACCAGGATTCACGGGTGGTCAATCTGTTGAAATCAGAGCACTACATTTTGGCCACCGTGCTCGATCCTAGGTTTAAAGCCTACGTTGTATCTCTCTTTCCGGCAGACACAAGTCTGCAGAGGTTCAAAGACCTGCTGGTGAGAAAATTGTCAAGTCAAGCGGAACGTGACCCATCAACAGCTCCTCCTTCACATTCTCCCGCAACTGGGGCTGCGAGGAAAAGGCTAAGAATTCCGAGCCCACCTGCTGGCGGTGATGCAGGGCAGTCTGGAGCGAGTGCTGACATCTGGTCCGGACTGAAGGACCTGCCAACGATTACTGACATGTCGTCTACTGTCACTGCATATGATTCTGTCACCATTGAAAGAATGGTGGAGGATTATATGAGTGACCGCATCCAAGTAGGCACGTCAGACAGTCCGTACGTATACTGGCAGGAAAAAGAGGCAATTTGGAGGCCCTTGCACAAACTGGCTTTATTTTACCTAAGTTGCCCCCCCCTCCAGTGTGTACTCCGAAAGAGTGTTTAGTGCAGCAGCTCACCTTGTCAGCAATCGGCGTACGAGGTTACTTTCAGAAAACGTGGAGAAGATGATGTTCATCAAAATGAATTATAATCAATTCCTCCATGGAGACATTTACCAGCAATTGCCTCCAGAAAGTACACAGGGACCTGAGATGGTGGATTCCAGTGGGGACGAATTAATCATCTGTGAGGAGGGGGATGTACACAGTGAAAGGGGTGAGGAATCGGAGGATGAGGAGGAGGTGGACATCTTGCCTCTGTAGAGCCATTTTGTGCAAGGAGAGATTGATTGCTTCTTTTTTGGTGGGGGCCCAAACCAGCCAGTCATTTCAGTCACAGTCATGTGGCAGACCCTGTCGCTGAAATGATGGGTTTGTTAAAGTGTGCATGTCCTGTTTATACAACATAAGGGTGGGTGGGAGGGCCCAAGGACAATTCCATCTTGCTCCGCTTTTTTCTTTCATTTTTCTTTGTATCATGTGCTGTTTGGGGACTATTTTTTGAAGTGCCATCCTGTCTGACACTGCAGTGCCACTCCTAGATGGGCCAGGTGTTTGTGTCGGCCACTTGGCTCGCTTAGCTTAGCCATCCAGCGACCTTGGTGCACCTCTTTTTTTTCTTTGCATCATGTGCTGTTTGGGGACTATTTTTTGAAGTGCCATCCTGTCTGACACTGCAGTGCCACTCCTAGATGGGCCAGGTGTTTGTGTCGGCCACTTGGGTCGCTTAGCTTAGTCACACAGCTACCTCATTGCACCTCTTTTTTTCTTTGCATCATGTGCTGTTTTGGGACTATTTTTTAAATCTGCCATCCTGTCTGACACTGCAGTGCCACTCCTAGATGGGCCAGGTGTTTGTGTCGGCCACTTGGGTCGCTTAGCTTAGCCATCCAGCGACCTTGGTGCACCTCTTTTTTTTCTTTGCATCATGTGCTGATTGAGAACTATTTTTTAAATCTGCCATCCTGTCTGACACTGCAGTGCCACTCCTAGATATGCCATGTGTTTATGCCACACACTTGTGTCGCTTAGCTTAGTCATACAGCTTCCTCATTGCACCTCTTTTTCTTCTTTGCATGACGTGCTGTTTGGGGGCCTATTTTTAAAATCTGCCATCTTGTCTGACACTGCAGTGCCAAACCTAGATGGGCCAGGTGTTTGTGTCGGCCACTTGGGTCACTTAGCTTAGTCACATAGCTACCTCATTGCACCTCTTTTATTCTTTGCATCATTTGCTGTTTGGGGACTATTTTTTAAATCTGCCATCCTGTCTGACACTGCAGTGCCACTCCTAGATGGGCCAGGTGTTTGTGTCGGCCACTTGGGTCGCTTAGCTTAGTCATCCAGCGACCTTGGTGCAAATTTTAGGACTAAAAATAATATTGTGAGGTGTGAGGTGTGAGGTGTTTCTTGTATTTGGTGTTCAGAATAGACTGGAAATGAGTGGAAATTATGGTTATTGAGGTTAATAATGCTATGGGATCAAAATGACCCCAAAATTCTATGATTTAAGCTGTTTTTGAGGGTTTTTTGTATAAAAAACACCCGAATCCAAAACACACCCGAATCCGACAAAATATTTTCAGGGAGGTTTTGCCAAAACGCGTCCGAATCCAAAACACGGCCGCGGAACCGAATCCAGAACCAAAACACAAAACCCGAAAAATGTCCGGTGCACATCACAAGTTTCTGAGATGTGCGGCGGGCACTTTTCGTGTTTTGTGTTTTGGTTCTGGCTCCATGCTCGTGTTTTGGATCTGGATTGGTTTTGCCAAAACCACCCTTTCGTGTTTTGGTTTTGATTTTGGATCTGGATGATATTTGAAAAAAACATAAAAACAGCTAAAATCACAGAATTTGGGGGTAATTTTGATCCTACGGTATTATTAACCTCAATAACATTCATTTCCAGCCATTTCCAGTCTATTCTGAACACCTCACAATATTGTTTTTAGCCCAAAAGGTTGCATCGAGGTGGCTGTATGACTAAGCTAAGCGACATAAGTGTGCGGCACAAACATCTGGCTCACCTAGGAGAGGCACTGCAGTGTCAGACAGGATGGCAGATTTAAAAAATAGGCCCCAAACAGCACATGATGCAAAGAAGAAAAAGAGGTGCAATGAGGTAGCTGTATGACTAAGCTAAGTGACACAAGTGTGCGGCACAAACACCTGGCCCATCTAGGAGTGGCACTGCAGTGGCAGACAGGATGGCACTTAAAAAAAATAGGCCCCAAACAGCACATCATACAAAGAAGTAAAAGAGGAGCAATGAGGTAGCTGTATGGCTAAGCAAAGCGACACAAGTATGCAGCACAAACATCTGGCCCATCTAGGTTTGGCACTGCAGTCCCACTGCACTAATGGTGGATATCGGCTGCATTTCTAACATCAACATATTTGTCAAGGCCTCAGTTACCCGCTTTGCAACAGGATGACTGCTGTCATATTTCATCTTCCTCGCAAATTACTGTTGGACAGTCATTTGCTTAGTTGAAGTAGTACAAGTGGTCTTCCGACTTCCCCTCTGGAATAACGATCGACTCCCAGCAGCAACAACAGCAGTGGCATCAGCAGCAGTAGGCGGTAGTAGTTCTTGATCTTTCCCTATTTTATCCTGCAAATTTTTGTTCTCCATTTTGTTCTTTGCTGTGCTTTTGCCAGCTTAACTCATAATTTTTCTACCGGGAGGATGAGGGCTTCCATCGTCATGTGAAGCTGAACCACTGGTCATGAACATAGGCCAGGGCCTTAGTTGTTCCTTGCCACTCCGTGTTGTAAATGGCATATTGGCAAGTTTAAGTTTCTCCTCAGCCAATTTTAATTAATTTTTTTGTGTCTTTTTACTGAACTTTGGCTTTTTGGATTTTACATGCCCTCTACTATCACATTGGGCATCGGCCTTGGAAGACAACGTTGAAGGCATTTCAGCGTCTATGTCATGACTAGTGGCAGCAGCTTCAGCACTAGGAGGAAGTGGTTCTTGATCTTTCTGTATTTTAGCCTCCAAATTTTTGTTCTACATTATTTTTCTGGAGTTACAGTATATAACAATATGCGGTACAGGAGAGCGTACCTCTGCACCACACAGTGCAAACCCTGTGAAAATTATTTGGATTAAATATTAATATAACCCCTTTATTTGGAGTAAATAATATACAGCACAAGACAGCACCACTGAACTCATATGGCAGCAGCACTGGATTGAACTTATACGGCAGTACCACTGGACAGCATTTATACGCCAGTACCACTGGATTCATATGGCAGTACCACTGGTCATATACAGCAATAATACTGGATTTATACAGCAGTGTCACTGGACTGGATTTATACAGCAGTACCACTGGACATATATACGGCAGTATCACTGGATTTATACGCCAGTACCACTGGATTTATACAGCAGTACCACTGACATATACAACAGTATCACTGGAGTTATTTGGCAGTACCACTGGACATATACGGCAGTATCACTGGACTGGATTTATACGCCAGTACCACTGGATTTATGCGGCAGTACCACTGGACATATACGGCAGTATCACAGGAATTATATGGCAGTACCACTGGACATATACGGCAGTATCACTGGATTTATACGGCAGTATCACTGGACATATACGGCAGTATCACTTTACTTATACAGCAGTATCACTGGACTTATACGGCAGTACCACTGGACTAGATTTATACGGCAGTATCACTGGATTTATACGCCAGTATCACTGGACTTATACGCCAGTACCACTGGAATTATATGGCAGTATCAAAGGAATTATACGGCAGTATCACTGGAATTATATGGCAGTACCACTGGACTTATACGCCAGTACCACTGGACTGGAATTATATGGCAGTGGCACTGGACTTATACGGCAGTATCACTGGACTGGATTTATACGGCAGTATCACTGGACTTATACGGCAGTACCACTGGACTGGAATTATACGGCAGTACCACTGGACATATGCGGCAGTACCACTGGACTGGATTTATACGGCAGGATCACTGGACTTATACAGCAGTACCACTGGAATTATACAGCAGTATCACTGGAATTATATGGCAGTATCACTGGAATTATATGGTAGTACCACTGGATTTATACAGCAGTACCACTGGACTGGATTTATATGGCAGTGGTACTGGACTTATACACCAGTACCACTGGAATTATACAGCAGTATCACTGGAATTATACGACAGTACCACTGGAATTATACGGCAGTACCACTGGACTGGATTTATACGGCAGGATCACTGGATTTATACGCCAGTACCACTGGAATTATACAGCAGTATCACTGGAATTATATGGCAGTATCACTGGAATTATACAGCAGTACCACTTGACTTATACGGCAGTACCACTGGACTATATTTATATGGCAGTATCACTGGATTTATATGACAGTATCACTGGAATTATACGGCAGTACCACTGGACTGGATTTGTACGGCAGTACCACTGGACTTATACGCCAGTACCACCGGATCTATATGGCAGTATCACTGGCCTTATACACCAGTACCACTACAATTATATGGCAGTATCACTGGAAATATACGACAGTATCACTGGAATTATATGGCAGTATCACTAGAATTATACGGCAGTACCACTGGACTTATACGGCAGTACCACTGGACTGGATTTATACGGCATTATCACTGGATTTATACGCCAGTACCTCTGGAATTATACGGCAGTGTCACTGTAAATGTACGGCTATATCACTGGAATTATACGGTAGTAACACTGGAATTATACGGCAGTACCACTGGATTTATACGGCAGTACCACTGGACTGGATTTATATGGCAGTATCACTGGATTTATACGCCAGTACCACTGGAATTATATGATAGTATCACTGGAATTATACGGCAGTATCACTGGAATTATACGGCAGTAACATAGTAACATAGTATCTAAGGTTGAAAATAAACAATTTATCCATCAAGTTCAACCTATTTGTGGTCTCCTATGCAGGATTATTTTGGTCTACATTTTGTCTGATGCTGATGTCAGCCGTTGTGTTTTATTCCTCTTTTCATGGTAAATATAACGCGCGACTACTCACCATAACCCTGGATATCCTTATCTATTAGGAATTTATATAACCCATTCTTAAAGGTGTTGACTGAGTCGACCATTAAAACTCCCTCTGGTAGGGAATTCCAAACACGTATTGTCCTTATTGTGAAAAAACCTTTACGTCGCATTGTGCGGAATCTCCTCTCCTCTAACCTAAGTGAGTGTCCACGTGTCCTCTGTGCTGATCTTACCAAAAACAGGTCCTTGCCAAGCTCTGTGAATTGTCCCCTTATATATTTGTAAATGTTGATCATGTCCCCTCTTAGTCTCCTCTTTTCAAGTGTAAACATGCCTAGCCTTGCAATTCTTTCCCCGTATTCCAGCATCTCCATGTCCTTAATTAATTTGGTCGCCCGCCTCTGAACCTTTTCTAGCTCCAGGATATCCTTTTTGTAGTATGGTGCCCAAAATTGCACACAGTATTCAAGATGTGGCCTCACTAGTGATTTATATAATGGGAGTATAACACTCTCGTCCCTTGTATCAAATCCCCATTTTATGCATGCTAATATCTTATTAACCTTCCTTGCTGAAATCCTACTTTGGGTACTGCTGCTTAGTTTGCTATCTATGTGAACATCTAAGTCCTTTTCCAGTACAAAATCCCCTAATATTACCCCATTTAGTATGTAGGTGTAATTTTGTAATGTTCTTGCTACCACAGTGCATTACCTTACACTTGTCTGTATTGAAGCGCATTCTCCATTTGGCTGCCCATGCTTCTAATTTAACTAAGTCGTTCTGAAGAGACTCAGCATCCCCCTCCGTATTTATAGCCTTACGCAATTTGGTATCGTCTACAAAAATTGACACCATGCTCTTTAGACCTTCTGTTAGGTCGTTAATGAAAATGTTTAACAATAGTGGACCTAGTACAGATCCTTGTGGCACACCACTTAGCACTTCAGTCTAATTTGAAATGGATCCATTAATCACAATGCGCTGCTCCCTATAATCTAACCAATTTTTGACATAAGTGCATATTGTGCTCCCTAGCCCTATTTCTTGTAGCTTATAGATAAGTTGTATGTGTGGGACAGTGTTGAAAGCTTTGGCAAAGTCTAAAAAGATTACATCCACCTTCATACCCTGATCAAATTGAATTGACATGATCTGTCCTTCACTAATCCATGTTGATTCTTTATTATGACCTTATTGACTTCAAGGAACTTCTGAATACTATGCCTTAGAATACCTTCCAATACTTTCCCCACTATAGATGTAAGACTAACTGGTCTATAATTACCCTGTTCAGCTTTACTTCCCTTTTTGAATATTGGCACTACTTCCACTATACGCCAGTCTTTGGGAACCATACCTGATATAAGTGAATCTTTAAAGATCAAAAATAGCGGTCTTGCAAGTTCAGAGTGAAGCTCCATTAGAACCCTTGTGTGAATTTCATCGGGACCCGGTGACTTATTAATCTTTACATCTTCAATAAGCATTTATCAGTGGGACATTATCATTATTGCGACTGTGTGTTAGTCCCTGAATTTGGTCCTCTCTTGTAAATACCGTTGGAAAAAAACTCATTTAGTTTGTCCGCTATGTCATTATCATTTTTGACTAAGACTCCCAACTTATCTTTTAAAGGGCCTATACTCTCCTTTTTAATCTCTTGCTGTTGATGTATTTAAAGGATTTTTTTGGATTCGCTTTGCTTTCCTTTGCTACTAGTTTTTCAGTTTCTACTTTAGCCACTCTTATTTCTTTTTTGCATATTTTGTTACAGTCTTTATAGTGCTGGACTTACTCCACATTCCCGTCAGATTTGTAATTTTTAAATGATCGCCTTTTCTTGCCCATAAATTCCTTTATCTTTTTGTTAAGCCACATTGGTTTGGGATTTTTATTCTTTTTTTTGCTGCTCGTGGGAATAAATTTGAGACTATTTTTAACCAGCAGTGATTTTAATACATCCCATTTCTCCATAGTATTTTTTCCTTGAAACAAAATTTCCCATTCAATATCCCTTAAAGCTTCCCTCATCATGTCAAAGTTGGCTTTGCTAAAGTTTAGAGTCCTAGTTGAGCCAGTATAGGACTGCTTATGAAAACTGATATCGAATGTGACCATATTGTGGTCGCTGTTTCCTATGGGTTCCCCTACTATAATATTTGATACCAATTCCCCATTGTTTGTTAATACCAGGTCTAAGATTGCATTGTACCTAGTAGGTTCCTCGATTAGTTGAACTAAGTAGTGATCATTTAGTGTGTTTAAAAACATGTTAACCCTAGCAGTGTCACATGCATTGTTTATCCGGGAGTAGTACGGCTGACCACCGGTCAGCTTACCGACGCCGGGATCCCGGCAGCATACCGACGCCGGGATCCCGGGTTCTATTCCCACTCTATGGGTGTCGTGGACACCCACGAGTGAAAATAGTCCCTGTTGGTCGGCATGCCGACCATCGGGACAGTGACCCGTCGGGCTGGTGGAGGAGGTCATGTGACTGTCGGTCAGCTGACCGGCGGTCACATGAATACCACCCGTTTATCCAATTTATCTCTGGGTAGTTAAAATCTCCCATCACTACTATGTCTCCTACTCCTGCTGCTCTTTCAATTTGCTTCAGTAACAATTCCTCATCAGACACATTAATACCAGGCGGCCTATAGCATAAACCCAATACTAACTTTTTTATTCCTTTACCCCCGCTTGCAATTTCTACCCATAACGTCTCAACAGTGTCTACAGTCCCCTCCTTAATATCTTCCCGTATATCAGGTTTTAAAAACAGCTTTACGTAAAGACATACCCCTCCACCCCGTTTCTTTAATCTGTCTCTCCTGAACAGCGTATAACCCTCTAGATTGACTGTCCAATCATGAGATTCATCCCACCAAGTGTCAGTAATGCCTATAATATCATACTGTTTGCTTGCTGCAAGTATTTCTAGTTCGCCCGTTTTACCTGTAAGACTTCTAGCGTTTACATACATACAATTAAGATAAGTATTTCCCCTTCTGCTAGGGACATCATTCACTTTATGCAGCATCGATGACCCGTAATCGTTATTAGTTAGTGTTTTGATAAAACCTTTTTTAGTACCCATGTTAATACCCTTACCGGCTGCTCTTTCCCTCCCCCCTATTCCTCCCCCATTTTGTTTACTACCGCCATCCCCTCTATTCTCACTGCATGACCCATAGTTTCTAGCTAAAACCTCCCCCCAGGCTCCTAGTTTAAAGGTGGTCATTCCGAGTTGATCGCTCGTTAGCAGTTTTTAGCAGCCATGCAAACGCTATGCTGCTGCCCACTGGGAGTGTATTTTAGCTTAGCAGAAGTGCGAACGATTGTAACGCAGAGCGGCTACAATTTTTTTTTGTGCAGTTTTAGAGTAGCTTCAGACCTACTCAGCGCTTGCGATCACTTCAGACCATTCAGTTCTTGATTTGACATCACAAACACACCCTGCGTTTGCCCAGCCACGCCTGCGTTTTTCCTGGCACGCCTGCGTTTTTCCTGGCACGCCTGAATTTTTCCGAACACTCCCTGAAAACGGTCAGTTGACACCCAGAAACGCCCTGTTCATGTCAATCACTCTGCGGGCTGCCAGTGCGACTGAAAAGCATTGCTAGACCCTGTGTAAAACTACATCGTTCATTGTAATAATACGCCGTGCATGCGCATTGCGCTGCATACGCATGCGCAGAAGTGTCATTGTTTTGCCTCATCGCTGCACAGCGAACGAATTCAGCTAGCGAACTCAGATTGACTCCCAAAATCTCCTCCAACCTTCTAACCATCCTTCCCCCCAGCACCACTGCCCCCTCCTCATTCAGGTGCAATCCATCATGACAAAAAAAGATGGTGCCTGACTGAGAATTCCGCCCAATGTTCCAGGAACACAAACCCCTCTTTCCTGCACCAATCCCTAAACCACACATTTACCTCCCTAATCTCCCTCTGCCTCCCTGGACTAGTGCGTGGCACAGGTAATATTTCTGAGAATATTACCTTAGATGTT
Organism: Pseudophryne corroboree; assembly: GCF_028390025.1. Taxonomy (NCBI): domain Eukaryota; kingdom Metazoa; phylum Chordata; class Amphibia; order Anura; family Myobatrachidae; genus Pseudophryne; species Pseudophryne corroboree. Next base: position 250,694,939 of record NC_086451.1, on the reverse strand, counting down.
CTTGCCTAAAGTTTCTTGCCCTAGTCCCTACAGTCTTTCTTAAGGACATACCACCTTCCACTAACTTTGTCATTGGTGCCAACATGCATCAAGATCACCGGGTCCTTCCCAGCCCCTTCCAACAATCTATCTACCGGGTCCGTGATGTGCCGCACCCAGGAGACAACAGACTGTACGGCGATCACGGTCCTGGTAGCAGATTACCACTGGACTGGATAAGTACCACTGGACTTATATGGCAGTACCCCTGGACTGGATTTATACGGCAGTATCACTGGATTTATATGCCAGTACCACTGGATTTATACGGCAGTACCACTGAACATATACGGCAGTATCAGTGGATTTATATGGCAGTACGACTGGACATATACGGCAGTATCACTGGAATTATATGGCAGTACCACTGGACATTTACGGCAGTATTACTGGAATTATATGGCAATATCACTGGAATTATACAGCAGTATCACTGGATTTATATGCCAGTACCACTGGATTTACACGGCAGTACCACTGAACATATACGCAGTATCACTGGATTTATACGGCAGTACCGCTGGACATATATACGGCAGTATCACTGGATATTTATATGGCAGTACCACTGGACATATACAGCAGCACAGGGACACTATCACTGTACTGATGCAGGAAAACACAGCATCACTGCAATGTACTGGACTTATTCAGCAGCACTGGACATATGGCAGCAGAGCACACCACCACTGTGACTTGACTGATGCAGCACAATACACCACCACTGAATTGATGCAGCACAACACAGCACCACTGGACTGGACTTATACTGCAGCACTGGATATATGGCAGCAGAGGACACCACCACTGTGACTGGACTGATGCAGCACAATACACCACCACTGAACTGATGAAGCACAAGACAGCACCACTGAACTGGACTTATACAGCAGCACCGGACATATGGCAGCAGAAGACACCACCACTGTAACTGGACTGATGCAGCGCAAGACACTACCACTGTACTGATGCAGGACACTGAAGGACACTGAGGACAGAGACACGTCCTCTCTCGCTACACTCTCCAATGCTGGAGTGAAAATGGCGGCGATGTGCGGCTCCTTATATGGAATCCAAACCCTGTGAGAATCCGACAGCGGGATGATGACGTTTTGCCTCGTTCTGGTTTCCGAGTCAGGTGGAAAAACCCGAGCCTGACTCGGATCTGGGCTTAGGTAGTGAAGTTTGGGAGGGTTCAGTTCTCAGGGAGCCGAACCTGCTCATCTCTAATATATAGCCCATCTGGATTTATAGTATCTATGCTAGTTGTACCTGGGTCATGCTCAGAAAGTCCAAATTCTCTTGCAGGTGAAAATCAGTGCTCCATTAGACTCTGCAGCCCGAGTAGGTGACAAAAAAGAATTCTTAATCTGCTACAGTGAATCCAGACAGGTCTTAAGAAGGTCTAACCTTTTAGGATGTTAGTGCACCAAAGTTGGCTGCTAAAGTGATTTACAAGTAAAGTGATTCACAGTATTTGCACTTTAAAGTCATTCTTAAGAATGTAGCCTTTAGACCCCAAATGAAAAAGGAGGTATCCTTGTTCATTGGGTTGGCAAGCAACTTATGCTTTATTTTCCCACACTTGGATAAAAAATTACATTCAAATAAATTTTGAGTGCCAGAGTGTGTTTGGAAATATCATTTTAGTCAAGGTCTTAGTTAACCTGATTTTAGCCAAAGTGCAGATGCCTTGGATGTGGAGCTTGTGGAAGTGTTTTGCATAGGTTTGAGGGCATAGAACAGCCAGTTTTGACCTTAACCTAGAAGCACTGCTTCATGAAACTAAGTTCTCTGCGCTGGAGAAGTAGTGACTTGCTGTAAAATGTATGGTTAAAGCTCTCTATTACTACCTTGTATTCATTCATTTTGTGGCCATTACTAACCATGCATTGTTGAAAGGTAAATAATCCATGCAGGATAGAATTCATCTTTTAACCAGATGCAAACTGCCTTCCAAGCCCTTCTCTATAAGGTTGGCCAGCGTCAGGAGTGCCTTTAAGTGCTCATAGACTTTCTCTCTTGTGCAGGACTGGAGTGTCAGACTTCTGCCTTAGCTGGTTAAAAACCACCCTTTAATGGGTGAGGCATGTGATTGGGGGAGTAGCCACTTGTAACTAGTAGGTGGCTGCTTCATCATATTTTCTTCACATCCCCTTTTAAAGGAAGTAAGTTATTAACATATGACATATCCTGAGGTTATACTTTAATGACCATCTGGTTATGTTTAGTTTTTCAATATATAGGTTTGCTAAAAAAATGACTTTTTATTTGAAGTGCATTTTATTTTAAAAAATGTTACCCACAAAGATTTTCCTGTGCTCCTGTAGACTGAGGAAATCTGCTATAGAATCCACTACCTACATTGTTTGCTATTTCGGTCTAGCAGTCACCAACCTTACACCTGCTATAAGGTGCCCAATGTTAACCTCAAATTCTTTATTTATGTGTTATTAAGGCTATTATGACTCCATAGATTTAATCTCAAGGTTCACATTATTACAAATAAGCATTCTTATGTGTACTGTATGTGGTAAATCAGATGTATCACAAGTTACTTATAGTTCTATAACAGTTATAAACAGTAGTATTTGCATAAATCAGATGTATCACAAGTTACTTATAGTTCTATAACAGTTATAAACAGTAGTATTTGCAGTATAACTACCTGCATACAAGACCTGTGCACCCAGGGGTGTGTTATAGTAGAAGGTCGATCTGAAAATGGTTGACACAAGATCTTGGGGTTTTTTAGGTCAAATCTTGTATATTCCGTGTTATGTGTGATCACCACCAATACAAAAGTGTAGCTTTGCAGGCTCGCTGTGCTCCCCTTCGCTCACCACAGATTACTATTGCCAATAGATGTCCACATGGATAGTAAATCAAGCAAATGTTGGGAAAACATGTGGAAATCGCCAAAAAATGTTTCAACCATTATCATATCACCTTTTTAAAGCATGTTGACCTTTTAGTTGCATGTCTCCCTAGTGCATGTTGACCATATGGTGTTGTTCTATTGATTGTTGGCCAATACATTGATGATCTATCATCCGGATACCTGTACCAAGCATAAAGTGATCTACTCTTGATTTTCCCAATTATTTGTTGCAACTTTGAACTAATAAAGTAAGTTCTTATTTAACATCAATTAATTTATATAGCCCAAGGTTAAGAAATTGGGTATTATGCAGGAAATTTGTCAGCAGAGCATCTAAGTGACATGGGCAATGCTGAAAGGTCATTTGTACATATAATATTTTTCTTACATTTGTATAGCGTGTCACAATCGTGCCTGCACTCAGAATTCCTTCCAAGTTGGGTGGTCATGGTGTTTTGCAAATTATCCTAACAACAAAATCTATTGGTCTGACACCACCAAGGGGATTATTCTGGGAAGGAACAACTCCCACAGTGGCCCTTCAGTTCTGCTTACAGTATATATGCTTTAAAATCAGTAGGATGTGACTCACAAGGTTGTAGGTCTAAGAACATGGAATATCAGAGCTAGAAATTACGTTTTCATTTCAAGAATAACTTTAAAGTATACAGTTACAAAAGAATTACAAAGAGTATTATGATTATTTAAAAGTACACACAGATTACAGACAATTTCAAAGAAAATAAAAAGGATAAAAACAGATTCAGCTATTACCTTTGAATTGAACAATGTTTGGAGTAAATCTGCTTCTGCTAGACGTTGGGCATCCTAGCTATGTGACTACCTTAAAAGAATCACACTAATACAGCTACAGCAGACATTTTTATCCCTACAGCAAAACTGCTTCTTGACACACACACCTTTGGAATTCAACCCTTTCAATACCAGAACTGCTTATTTTTGACCTATGTCTCTCAATGTCTTTCGAGTCCTCTTAACCCAGGGTTTCCCTGATAGATAAGCAGGGGCTACATATAATTCACAACACAGTTTGTCAGAAGAATTCATGATGTATGCCCAGTTATATGGCAGGGAAACTTTAATCAGCACTTCCCTTTGTTTTCAAAAGAACTTGTTCTCTATCCAGTTTTGTTGTATCCGAAGAGCATGTTTGTAAAGACAGCGTCCCTTACCCTTGACCTCATGCTGTGAAGAGCAAACATACACTCTCTTAGACCAAATGGCTTGTGGTTTAGTGCAGACACTGTCTAGTTAATTAGAGGTTTTGTAATTTGTCAAACAGCATGAAAAGAAAAAAATTTCATATAGAATATAGATGATTAGGTCATACTTACGAAACTCATTTTCATGACTCTTACATCACACCTCTGAAGCTTAATTAGTTCTTGCATAGATGTAAACATTCTGACCTGCTATGAATTTTCTATAGCTTAATATATAAATCATTTAGTCACCTGATACAATTTAAACATACAAACATGGGATCATAACACATGCTGTCACCAATACCATTGTTAATATGTCCAGTAAAATAAGAAATGGGCTTTATCACTACAGAGCAGTATAAGGTATGTCCATCAGTATATTTCAAGGCAGTTATATATTTTGCAGATGGATGGACTAATGGGTATTACAAATATTGGGGTAATTGTCTGGAACAGAATTAATTAACATTCATTTATGAACGGAAACACTCTGTGCCTAAATAATTCCTCCCCGTCTCTGGAGACACTTGCAGTGGAAACAGCAGGACAGTAACCTTGCATAAAGGGGCATAATAAATATTATTATTATTATTATTATTATTATTATTATTATTAATAATAATAATAATAATTTTATTTATATAATGCTCTGTCACCAATAGGACTCAAGGCGCTTGCGTAAGAATTGGTCAAGGATCAAACAGAGAGGAAGACATAGGAAAAAAAAGAGTGAAGTAAACTAATAAACTGTGGAATAGGAATAATGAAGCGGGATAGATCATATCAAGTAAATAATTTGTTTTTATTATAAATAAAATCACAAATATGAGCCTGAGTAATTAGCGGATAGATATTTTATAGGCTAAGATACTGTACCAATATAATTAACTCATGCATTAGGCACTGTACATTTCCATCCAATGGTTAGATGCTAAACAAAAGTACTTACTGATATATAAGCAGTGGTAAGATTTAGGACCTCTTAGTGTACTTACAGTATATAATGGGTAGATTTCAGAATATATATCAGTTTCGATTCAATACATTACGAATAGGTCAATTGTATTTTTAGTGACCTCTGAAATACTTGGAGAAGTATATAAATGAGAGTTATGTGATAGAATCCACTCACAATGTATACATTTTTTGTGTGACATAGTAGATCTACCAGTACTCAGGTCACTTATATTTATAATTGTCCAGCAAAAGCTAACTATAGTCCAAAGACTTTTCCTTAATACATGGTAGTGCTATAGGTGATGTTCACGAGCAGTTCCTAAAATACACAATTGCTTGTTTCACAATATGATTTGTCAGCGGTATTCCACTGACATGCTACAGCCTTTCAGGTACGATGTACTGTTACATTTGTAATTACTGTTCCTTTCACTGCACAGTTCCAGGCTGACTCCTCTGTCGGAATGGTGTACCCAGCTCACTGATGGTCTTGGTCTTTATTGGGCAGATCCTCTTCTGCTGACTGTACCTGTGGGTGAAACATGTACCCTCTTCTGCTGACTGTACCCCATGGGCGAAACATGTTGAATGCTAAACACTACTATTATTAAGGAAGCCCCATATTTAACAGAATACTTCTGCAATGAGTCCATTCCAGCTACCAAAACAGCATACAGTTGGCAGGAAATAGCTCCCTCGCTAAGAACCCAGAGAAGTGGTGAGCTGGGTACTACATACTTGCAGCCATAGGACACAGCATACACTTGGAAGAAGAAATCCTCCTTGCTTAGTGCCCTGACTACAGTTGTACTTCTATTATGATCAGATATCCCAATTGATCACTTCAAGGGTGGCAACCTGGTGATGCGTTTCTGCCCCCTCTGACACAGAAGTGCTCTAAAACTGTATTTAGCTGAGCTACAGAGTTGTGTTCCACTATGGTACCCAGGAGTGCTTCCGAAGGAATGATGGCATCAAACTTGTGGGGACATGTTCTCATTAATACATCAGTTAAGTACACTTAGCGTCATATAGGCTAATGCAATTTAAGTTCTACAGACTGAAAGCTACAGAACTGAAATCTTGCTATGTCTTTGAGTTTTTTAATCTATGCAAATACATTCATGTTTCCCAATAGTCATATAGGTGGGTTGAATAGCATTTTTAAGGCATACAAAGTGATACTGGAATGGGTTCATGTTTACCTACATCACACAATCATCATCATATTCTTCTTTTTGAAGTCTTTTTATATGCTAGTAGAGATGAGCGGGTTCGGTTCCCTGAGGACAGAACCCCACCCCCAAACTTCACTACAAGAGCCCGGATCCGAGTCCTGATCGGGTTTTTCCGCCTGACTCGGAAACCAGAATGAGGCAAAACATCATCATCCCGCTGTCGGATTCTCGCAGGGTTTTGATTCCATATAAGGAGCCGAGCGTCGCTGCCACTTTGCTCCGGCATTGGAGAGTGTAGCGAGAGGCCATGTCTCTGTCCTCAGTGTCTGTGCAGAAGGGAAAGTGGGGTGTAATTCCAGTGCTGTGTTGTGCTACTCAGTCCAGTGTAGTGTCTTATGCTGCATCAGTCCAGTCACAGTGGTGGTGTCCTCTGCTGCCATATGTCAAGTGTAGCTGTACAAGTCCAGTGCAGTGATGCTGTGTTGTCCTGCATCAGTACAGTGGTAGTGTCTTGTGCTGCATCAGTCCAGTCACAGTGGTGGTGTCCTCTGCTGCCATATGTCCAGTGCTGCTGTATAAGTCCTGTCCAGTGGTGCTGTCTTGTGCTTCATCAGTCCAGTGGTGGTGTCTTGTGCTGCATCAGTCCAGTCACAGTGGTGGTGTCCTCTGTGCCATATGTCCAGTGCTGCTGTATAAGTCCAGTCCATTGCAGTGGTGCTGTGTTGTCCTGCATCAGTCCAGTGGTGGTGCCCCTGTCCTGCTGTATAAGTCCAGTGGTACTGCCGTACAAATCCAGTGATACTGCCGTATATGTCCAGTGGTACTGCCATATAATTCCAATGATACTGCCGTATATGACCAGTGTTACTGCTGTATAAATCCAGTCCAGTGATACTGCCGTATAAGTCCAGTGGTACTGCTATATAATTCCAGTGATACTGCCGTATATGTCCAGTGGTACTGCCACATAATTCCAGTGATACTGCTGTATAAATCCAGTGATACTGCCGTATAATTCCAGTTAATCTGGCGTATAAATCCAGTGGTACTGGTGTATAAATCCAGTGATACTGCCGTATTATTCCAGTGGTACTGCCGTATAAATCCAGTGGTACTGCTGTATAATTCCAGTGATACTGCCGTATATCTCTAGTGGTACTGCCGTATAAATCCAGTGGTACTGCTGTATAAATCCAGTGGTAGTGGCATATAAATCCAGTCCAGTGATACTGCCGTATAAGTCCAGTGATACAGCCATATATGTCCAGTGGTACTGCCGTATAAGTCCAGTGGTACTGGCGTATAAATCCACTCCAGTGGTACTGCCGTATAAGTCCATTCTAGTGGTGCTGTCCTGTGCTGTATATTGTTTACTCCAAATGAAGGGGTTATTAATATTTAATCCAAATACTTTTTACAGGGTTTGCCCTGTGTGGTGTAGAGGTATGCTCTCCTTTGCTGCATTTTGTTATATAACTCCAGAAAAAATAACAAAAATTTGGAGGATAAAATAGGTAAAGATCAAGAACCACTGCCTCCTACTTCTGCTGCTGCCGCTGCTGTTGTTGCTGCTGGGAGTCTATTGTCATCCCAGAGGGAAAGTCGGAAGACCGCATGTACTACTTCAACTAAACAAATGACTGTCCAACAGTCCTTTGCTAGGAAGATGAAATATGACAGCAGTCATCCTGTTGCAAAGCGGACAACTGAGGCCTTGACAGCTATATTGGTGTTAGAAGTGCATCTGGTATCCACCATTAGTGCAGTGGGACTGCAGTGCCAACCCTAGATGGGCCAGGTGTTTGTGCCGCACACTTGTGTCTCTTAGCTTAGCCATACAGCTACCTCATTGTACCTCTTTTACTTCTTTGCATGATGTGCTGTTTGTGGCCTATATTATTTTAAGTGCCATCCTGTCTGCCACTGCAGTGCCACTTTTAGATGCGCCAGGTGTTTGTGCCATACACTTGTGTCACTTAGCTTAGTCATACAGCTACCTCATTGCACCTCTTTTACTGCTTTGGATGATGTGCTGTTTGGGGCCTATTTTTTTTTAAGTGCCTTCCTGTCTGCCACTGCAGTGCCACTCCTATATGGGCCAGGTGTTTGTTCCGCACACTTATGTCGCTTAGCTTAGTCATACAGCTACCTCATTGCACCTCTTTTTTTCTTTGCATGATGTGCTGTTTGAGGACTATTTTTTTAAGTGCCATCCTGTCTGACACTGCAGTGTCACTCCTAGATGGGCCAGGTGTTTGTTCCGCATACTTGTGTCCCTTAGCTTAGTCATACAGCTTCCTCATTGCACCTCTTTTTCTTCTTGCATGATGTGCTGTTTGGGGGCCTATTTTTTTAAATCTGCCGTCCTGTCTGATACTGCAGTGCCACTCCTAGATGGGCCATGTGTTTATGCCACAAACTTGTGTCGCTTAGCTTAGTCATACAGCTTCCTCATTGCACCTCTTTTTCTTCTTTGCATGATGTGCTGTTTGGGGCCTATTTTTTAAATCTGACATCCTGTCTGACACTGCAGTGCCACTCCTAGATGGGCCAGGTGTTTATGCCGCACACTTTTGTCGCTTAGCTTAGTCATACAGCCAGTTCAGTGCAACCTTTTGGCCTAAAAACAATATTGTGAGGTGTGAGGTGTTCAGAATAGACTGGAAATGAGTGGAAATGAATGTTATTGAGGTTAATAATACCGTATGATCAAAATTACCCCCAAATTCTGTTATTTTAGCTGTTTTTATGTTTTTTTTTAAATCACCAAGATCCAAAACCAAAACAAGAAAGGGTGGTTTTGGCAAAATTAATCCAGATCCAAAACACAAGCATAGAACCAGAACCAAAACCAAAACACAAAACACAAAAAGTGCCGGCCGCACATCTCTACTTGCTAGGAGTTGGAGAAAGTCAATATGTACCATATCTAGTCTTATTGGGGCAGCCAGGAACCCTCATGTGCGATCAATGTCATAATTTAATCATTTCTACTTCCACTTTCTGTTGCTTGACTTATATTTGATACATCACTTTATCCTTGCAAGACTGCTTCGCCATGTTGGGATGCTGAGACAGCAGGTCAGATATGTTGCTGGATCTCAGACACAGTTAAGTGGCATAATGTAAATAATGTAAATATCAGTTGATGTTGATATTCCTTACGGTGAGAATGAGCTGGCAACCCCTGGACAGTTAAATGTTCTGCCAAGAAAATTTAGGCTTTAGCTGATTACTTGACATATGAGAAGCTTCCAAAGCATTTCTTTGTAGAAAGTATATCGACCTAATTAAAAACAATCAGGAGGCCTTAGATAGACAGCTTGACAACTTAATTTTAGGTTCAGTAGTGTAAGATTCTTAGCACAACCAGCTGCTATGGGGCCTAAAAGCACAGAAGGCCTACTTGGGTCTTTGCAGCCATTTCCTATTTTCCTCCATACTGACCTTGACCCTTGTCAGTAAAATACAAAGTTTCCTGTACTCCTATTGAACTGCCTGTCTGCCTGCTCTTCCTAGCTGTCAAACTGATAATGTTGACTTCTGAATTGCACTTTTATTAATCTGAACTATGTCTGGTACTGTACCTACTATATGTGTACTTGAAACTAAAGTCTCCACAAACTCAGGAATTATGGCCCTCATTCCAAGTTGTTCGCTCGCTAGCCGCTTTTCGCAGCAGTGCACACGCTAAGCCGCCGCCCTCTGGGAGTGAATCTTAGCTTAGCAGAATTGCGAACGAAGTATTCGCAATATTGCGAAAAGATTTTTCTTTGCAGTTTCTGAGTAGCTCGAGACTTACTCTTCCAGTGCGATCAGTTCAGTGCTTGTCGTTCCTGGTTTGACGTCACAAACACACACCCAGCGTTCGCCCAGACACTCCCCCATTTCTCCAGACACTCCCGCGTTTTTCCCAGAAACGGCAGCGTTTTTTCACACACTCCCATAAAACGGGCAGTTTCCGCCCAGAAACACCCACTTCCTGTCAATCACACTACGATCAGCAGAACGAAGAAAAAACTTTGTAATGCCGTGAGTAAAATACCAAACTTCTTAGCAAATTTACTTGGCGCAGCCGCAGTGCGAACATTGCGCATGCGCAGTTAGCGGAAAATCGCACCGATGCGAAGGAAAATAACGAGCGAACAACTCAGAATGAGGGCCTATGTTTTTTGCTAAATTTGAATGAAGAACAGGGTATGGGTCATTAGGTCGACCACACTTAGGTCGACTACTATTGGTCGACATGCATTAGGTCGACATGGTCACTAGGTCGACGTGATCATTGGTTCGACATGAACAAGGTCGACATGGAAAAGGGTCGACATGAGTTTTTTTAACTTTTTTTGGTGTCTTCTTTGTAAAGTGACGCGAATCCCCAATTAGTGCACCGTGTCCCCTCGCATGGCTCACTTCGCTCGGCATGCTTCAGGCAAGGTTACTATTCCCAGTCGTAGTCCATGTGGATTGTTAAGCATGAAAAAGTAAAAAAAATGCATGTCAACCTTTTTCCATGTCGACCTAGTACATGTCGACCTAGTGACCATGTCGACCTAATACATGTCGACCAATGGTGGTCGACCTAATGACTGTCGACCTAAGTGTGGTCGACCTAATGACCGTATCCCAAAGAACAAGGGTTCATTGTAATTAATTGAAGCAAAGTGAGGAAGCCAACAGCACTGACAGAAGGTGAGTGAAGCTTGGCATTTATATATGAATGCAGTAAACCTCGAATTTGAAGGGAGACACTTTCAGCTAATAATGTTTTCTATAAGATGCTGGTTGGGAAAGGGGTGAAGCCAGGTGTTGACTGGCAATGTTCAGCCTGGGGGGCAGACTCAAGCAAGCGGCCCAGTTTTTCATAGGGAATCTGCAGTCAGGTGGCCCTGAAACACTCAAATTGCACTGGCCCAGGGGGCAGATGGCACCCTGCCCAGCCAGTCCCTGGGGCCAATGTGTGTGGGCTTTTTTTCCCCCGTAGGAGATGGATAGCGTGCCATGGTAATTTTGAACGTCTTGTTAGGTGACCCGTGAGTCGAAAAAGGTTGAAAACCACTGCCTTAAAGGGTGGCAACGACTCTCTACTATGCTCAATGGGGTGGTTTTCACTTTGCTGGTGGTCGGGCTCCCGGCGACCAGCATACCGGCACCGGAATCCCGACCGCCGGCATACCGACAGTTCTTCTCCCTCTTGGGGGTCCACGCCCCCCCTGGAGGTAAAATAGATAGCGTGGCCGCCGCATGGCGAGCGCAGCGAGCCCGCAAGGGGCCCATTTGCGCTCGCCCAGCTGTCGGTATGCCGGCGGTCAGGATTCTGGCGCCGGTATGCTGGTCGCCGGGAGCCTGACCGCCGGCATAACATACTACACTCTGCTGAATGGTGGCAAAACTTGTACATTCACAGTACACATATTTTATCTATTTAGTTTTTCCCAGAAGCTTCAATTATAACGTGCTGTGCAGTCTCCCTGCTCCTCTCATCAGATTCAGGGGGTCATTTCGACTCGTTCGCACGCAGCGGTTTGCCGCTGCGGTGCGAACGGGTCCGAAATGCGCATGCGCGACACAGTGCACGTGCGCGACGTTGCCCGGCGACCGTTACATCACGTCCACGCAGAAAGCGGTCGCAGAGCCGACCGCAAGAAGATTGACAGAAAAAAGGCGTACCTGGGCGGAACCAGACCGTTGGAGACCGTTTTTGGGGAGGGCAGAAGAAAACGCAGGCGTATCCAGCAGAATGGAGGGCGAATGTCTGACGTCAAAGCCGGCCTCAGCATTGCACAGATCGTCGCATAGGGTAAGTATGTCCAGGCCTAGTCTGCTTTTGCTTTTTTTAGCTTAGCAGGGCTGCACAAGCAGTCGCAGCCCTGCTAAGCTAAAATACACTCCCCCATAGGTGTGGACTAGTTGATCGCAGCAGCAGCAAAAAGTTGCTGGTTGCCATCAACTCGGCATGACCACCTCAGAACTGATTCCTGCACTCCTCTACAGTCAGCAACAGGTCTCTTTGTGGGATATGAGATAAAAGTGTCTATGATTCGCTCATGGGGGGTAATTCCAAGTTGATCGCAGCAGGAAATTTTTTAGCAGTTGGGCAAAACCATGTGCACTGCAGGGGGGCAGATATAACATTTGCAGAGAGAGTTAGATTTGGATGTGGTGAGTTCAATCTGCAATCTAAATTGCAGTGTAAAAATAAAGCAGCCAGTATTTACCCTGCACAGAAACAAAATGACCCACCCAAATCTAACTCTCTCTCTGCAAATGTTATATCTGCCCCCCCCCCCCCTGCAGTGCACATGGTTTTGCCCAACTGCTAAAAAATGTCCTGCTGCGATCAACTTGGAATTACCCCCCATGGTGTTCACTGCATCCAGCACACACACTGCAGCAGCAGCAGCAGCAGTGTTTAAATTCATCTGAAGTTATTCCATGCGGCTACAATGCTGAGTGTCTCCTCTATATTAGGTCTTATATGTAAGGTTAATCTTTCAATTGAATTGATTTCTGTACCTAAATTTACTTCTAGACAACAAATGGATGAGTACCTCCCCTATATATGAGTTGAGACATTCCTCTGTTTTATATATTTACAATGTAATTGTAACCAGTAGAGATAAGCTGTTACTTATTTAAAGTATTTGACTAGAATAATTATTATTATTATAATCTTAATGGTAAATTCATGAAACAGTGAAAAGAGTGGAGAATTGAGCTAGTGGCGAAGTTGCTCATGGTAATCAATCAGCTTTGAAGTAACATTTAGCCAGTGCATTCTATGAAATTATGCATAGCAGCTGATTGGTTGCCTTGGGCAACTTCTCCACTGCTTCATGAATCTACCCCTTAATATGTTACGAGTGCCTACCATAACCTTGAGTTTATAGAACCACTTGTTGAGTGCATCAACCAAAACAGCCCCCTTTCCTGGAACTACAATCGTTCACTGTTACTCTGCGGCCCCAGGTCTTCAACTATAGTAGTGTAAGCTCAGGACCGCAGATGCACAGTGGCGGCTGCAGCCTCTGGGCTACAGCTCACACCACATAGTGCAGGGGGGAGCCTGTTAACACATAAAAACATACATGCAGATATGTATGCAACATATTTGCTGGGATCAGGATCAGCAGCGCTGTGTCTATAACAGTCGCCAATGCACCCAAGATGCAGCCTTTGACTTCACTGTCCTTCAAAGTCCGTCCCCAGACTCCTGTGACACCTAGCCAATGCCTAATGCTGAGTCCCGAGTGCACATGTTGGCTGTTATACACAGCGCTGCCATCCTGGGCTAAAACAAGCCAGCACATATATCTTAACATATATGTTGTTTATATGTGCTATGGGCAATATGTAATCGGCGTTTAAAGGGCACAGGACACCTCAGAGACTACTAAAACTTTCTGCAGAACACAGTATGTCAGATCTTCAGTATAGTACAGACAGTCTTAACTACAGAGTATGCTCGCCATTTTTCCACATAACACTAGGAAATGTTTCGCTGGACAATTCTATCAATAATACCAGTCTTTTCAACAATAGAGAATTGATGAGAAGGTAAATGCTTTATATAGAAATTGCAGTTCTCTCTAATAGTTCAAGTAAATTTGACAGTAGCAATTTGTTTACCATAATGGTGTGTACACACGGTGATATATTTTATTATAGTATAATTATAGTATAATAGTATATAGTCAAAATCGTAAGAAAAGTTAGTGCAGATCGCAAGGTGAAAGTCACCTTGCGATCCCGATGCAGTGCCGATGCACGGTTCCGCAAGCAAGTCAATTTTGACTATCTCGTAGAAAAGATAGTCAAAATGGACACTTAGCCAAAATCGCACATAGTCAGTATCGCAAGCACAGTCATGTGCTTGCGTTGCCGACCTAGCCACTGTCGCATAGTGAGAATCGGGGTTAGCCCGAATCTCACCGTGTATATGCACCTTAAGAGTGTCCAGGGAGACTCCCTCTGAGGGCTGAAACATCCAATCAGCATCAATCAAAGAACCAAGAAATATTTTAACTTCAGCTGTAGTAATCGGGAGTCAGAACAAAGCGCAGCACAATGAGACCTGGGAGTAAACCTGGTTTTGCCATGCAAATGAATGCTGCATTAAAAATACGGGCATTCTCACCCAAAATCCTGCACCTCCACCAACTCGGACCCTACTACATTTACGCCATAGTCTACACTGCTAACCAGTTGCCAGGAGACTGATTGGGGATCTTAGAACTAACCTGATCATGATCTTCTAAACTGTGCTTATTACAGATTCTTTATTAACCTGCAATGGGATGTAATGGAATCCAAGATCAGCCTCAATTACATCCCGCCGATAATCTGAGTGTTTTACTCTTTCTTGCCTTCTTTCCTATTTTTGTTATATTTAGCTAGTTTTTGTTTTCACCTTAGTGCTGCTCCCTATCACGGTTGGTGTTTAATTATAGCACCAACTTATTTGCACTCTCAATTCTGTTTCCAGGACCATAACTTGGTGTGTGCGGAGGGGGCATCGCACTTAACGCTGTAGGGCAGGGGGGACTGTTGGTGCCACTTGTCAAGTCTCTGTTTTAATTACTTTCACTTGCAGCTTCTCCACTTTTTGAAGCGCAGCATTTTTTCTGGGTTTATTTGGAATGTCTCTGTGATTGTACAGTAGTTCCTATTTTCACTTTAAACATAAAGAAAGCTAATAAAAGCTGTACCCCTTAAGAAATCTTTTATCTGTCCCAATTCTTTTATATCAATATTCCAAGAATCACTTTATCTTGATGTGGAAGCTTCTGATAAAGCTTCTTGTGCTATAATGTCTCAAGTCTCAGTCACTGATGCAGTTGTACCCTTGTGCATAATTTTCAGTGGAGATATAGGTATTTCTGTCCTACTTGCTGTAAAATGAGTGTTTAAAGTACGGAGACATTGGATAGAAGGAGCTAAGCATACAATGACAAGATAGATAGATAGATCACAATAACCAATAAATATATTAAGCACCTAAAATTCTAAATTCAAGACAGGCTCACTGGGACTTACTCCTCTCTCTGTCTGATTTTATTATTACGTATCGACTAGTTTCCCAGAATGTAAAGTCTGTTGCATTATCCAGGAGTTTTCTGCAGAAACATCTGGATCCTTTCTACAATACTTCCATCATTCCTTCCAAAACCATTTTGTCTGGGTTTACTCAGGATTTGTCTACTCAGTTTGAGGCTTTTCAGGATAAAGCACCTGCTTCTATTCCTTCTCACGTGTTGTTTGTATCCGAGTGACTGAGGCAATTTGTTCTTAATGAAACTCATTACATCAAACTCACTGGATGGTAATTCTGTTGTTTTGTTCGGCGTGCGTGTGTGTGTGTGTACACACACATTTACCACAACATATTACTCTGTGGTTCGTCTTGTTTATCCAGCATATTAGCAAATACTGTGCTCCTGCTGCATCATCTAACCTTGCTGTCCTGCTACTTTATAGTGGTACCTTTACATTATGTCATCTTAATTGCTGTACAATTCCATCCTGCCTAGCATCACCTGTAATCACAGTCTGAATTTAAGTGCTAGCAACAACTAAGTACAGGTAAACACACTGATTCAGAGGTGGACTCAATGGCGATGTTCACCAGAAATATCAAATGCCCTGCTCTGTAGAGGAAGTTTCTATGGAATGAATGAATTAAGGCCCATACACACTTGACGATAAAATGAACGACGTCGTTCATTTCAGCCCTCATCAACGACGTCGCTCATTATATCGTCAAGTGTGTATGCATCCGACGACCACCGATGCGCGGCCCCGCGGGACGTTAACGACCCTCGCTTATCTGTGGAGCATGTATGCTCAATTTCCACTATGGTCGTTACCGACCAGAGACGTCGTTGAATGTGTATGGTGTGAAAGACCAACGACCAACGACCAAGCCACTGTTCACCAGCCCTGTTCCCAGCTCATTATTTTAATAAACTGTTCAGCTTGGATGCTTCAACGATGAATGGTCTATGGTCTTTGGTCTTTCGTCTTTGGTCTTTCGTCTTTGGTCGTTGGTAGTGTGTATGCTCATGTCGTTTGCTCAGCTGTTCAAGGGAAGTTCAAGGGAAGTCGTTAACGATGGTCGTTAACGATGTGTGCATCGTCAAGTGTGTATGGGCCTTTAGAGTCTCTCTCACCTTGTATATTTGAACTCAAATTTAAATATTTGTGTTAGTTTGCATAGCCACCAATATATTGTCCAATTACAGTCCTACAATTTTCTAGGCACTTATATCTCCACTAATTGTCTCTAAAAGATCCACAGTTCCAAACATTAAATCCATTATACTGTTTACAAATGATGCTGACCTTTCCTTAATATGTGTACAAAGGAATGCAGACTCTATCACTCAAACCTGGATCCTTCCAATGTAATAATGTTGGTCAACCTCCAAACTCTCACTCCAAACCAGCTCTGTTCATTAAGAGTCAATATTGGATCTTAATACTCCTCTGTGTCACCATGCAGACCCCTATACTCCTCCTATTCTCCTCACAACTTTGATACAGCACAGCGCAAAGGGATATCAGGCTCAACATAGACACTGGACACCAATCTCTGCAGGATAATATATGTTACACTGTAGATCAATTACTTTGCTGAAGACAATATGCATGCATGAGATACCCATACATGCCAAATTGTGTCTCTTTCCCGGTATAAGTCGAGATTCCCTGCTTGGTAAAGCGTGACAAGGAGCCACAGTGATGCATTTCAGAGCAAATTAAGTCTGCAAGCTGGCTGGGCGGCAACATCGCTTTCCAGGAGACGTCCCTGTCCTTCCCATAGTACCGGGGTGTTATTCCCATAGTACAGGAGACTTGGGAGTACAGGAGACTTGGGAGAGTAGACAAGTGTACATTTTGCTCTAAAAAAATTCTTACAGTTGACCAGTATATTAGTAATTCTGACCCTCAATTATGCACTATTGTACCAGAAACAAAATGCACTGCTCCCGATCTTCTAACATATTTTTCTGTACTTGCCTGTATCCTCATTAATGTAGGAGGAAGTAATGTTTAAACATAATTCATTTATTCATCTAAGGTTACTTCAACAGGAAGATAATTGAGAAGATAAGGCATAATTTAGTGACTGTAAAATCTAGAGCCGGCCCTAGTCACATAGGCAGTATAGACAACTGTCTAGGGCATTTGGATAGGCTTAGGACATCTGGATAGGTCCATGCAGTGGGTGCAAGGAGTGCGCTTGCTACAGGGCCCGACCGCTTTGGGAGCACCATAGCACCATTCAGACTTCTTTTGTCACCACGAGTTGCTTGCAGTGGCAAGCTAGGGCAGGCAGGCAGTGCTGCACGCTGCCTCTGTTTACCGCCGGGCACTAGGACCCAGCCCACTCCACCATAACAACAGGAAGTCTTTTGGATGCAGACCTCACAGGTAAGTTAAGCTCTTCACTGGGTAGTAAGTAACAGCGCAGCCAGCCCAGCTTGCAAGAGTTCTACAGCACTGGCGCAAGGCTCTAGGCCACCTCTGCCAATGAACATGACTTTACACCAAGGTGTGGGGCCATTGCCACTGGGAAGTAGAGCACTGCCCAGGGCATCTATCATAAAGCATACAGCCTACCTTTACAATGAGAAGCCACAGGTCCTAAACAGTTCTCTCAGAACATTCTAGAACAAACTCAAAAAGACAAAAATGGATACTGGTTATTTAATGCATCTACCATAAACATTTCTCTATAGAAGAACCCCGAGGAACCAGACTATCTATCAGTGGAGATTGAGCACACTAGGAGCCTGATCCAGTGTTTCACGTAAAACCGCTTTGTGGATAGATTTGATATTTTAGCAATTATTTATAACTAGTAACTACGGGTGATTTGGAGTGGGTGTAGCTATGTGCCGTTAGCATGTACAGTAGTATTTGTTCAATGGGTGCCTAGACAGCATTCAGAGGTAAACGTATACGTACAGGCAGAGACTCTGAATCAGTCCCTATATGGTGAAAAGGATTGAGGATGTCATCCAGCTTTTAGGATGCCCGCTGAACACCCTATTTTGCTATTCAAGCATTTTTAATACAGTACATTTATCATGTCATACCCCCAGCCATTCCTCGCGTGAAGCTTGTTGGCATGGCCATATAGAGTTGGTACCACACATAGTGAAGTCATTTGCTTCCAGTGCGACATGTTTTAGGAAGAGGGAGGTTTGGGGCAGTTCAGCACTACAGAAGTGATAAACACAACCACTGGGTGGGTGGCAAATCCCACTATGTTGCTGTACTCCATGTTCTGATTCTAACTTTCATATTGTTGGGAGGTATTTTAGGTTTTATCTGTTAATTTATACAGCAGCCTATTATGCAACTTCATTGAACACAATGAAAAATATATTTATGCAGATACTTCAGCCAATACCTCGGCACAGACTACAATGCAATTTCCAATCCACAGGCACACAGTTACACACCAAACATTGGCATGTTTGGGGTGAGTACAGGCAGGGCTGTAGAGAGCTGTCCCTAACCCTGGTACTTTTTAGGGGGGTGACCTAATTGCAGAGGCATGGTCATGCCCACTTAGGAAGAATAGGGGAAAAAATATTTGTAGTACCTTTGCAGAGCTGCACGCTGAAAAGGGGGGTGCCCTGAGCCCTCCACCCAGAGGCAAATCCAGGGGAGTAGAGTGATCACAGTGTGATCACTCTACCCCATCCCCCACACACACATATACACTGGCAGAGGAGACTCCATGGCCCCACTGCAGCCCAGTACACAGAAGCATGTTCTGAGCTGGGTATAGTCTGCTGCCACTGTTGATAGGTTTGGGGGAGGCAGGGGGTGGTTTTGGACCCGGGACAATTCATCAAGCTAGGCCTGGGAAATTAGTACCCACCTCCCCCTCTCTGCGACCCTGAGTACTGGTGCCTGGATTCTCCCCAAAAAATAAATATTGATTTAAAAAAAAAAGTTTAAAATGTACACAAGCACACTAATACTATGGGGTATATTTACTAAGGTCCCGATTTTGACCGAGATGCCGTTTTTTCTTTAAAGTGTCATCTCGGTAATTTACTAAGCAAAAATCACGCCAGTGATGAGGGCATTCGTAATATTTTGGAAGTCCTAGGAAAAAATCACGAATCAATACACCATCGGTCAAATACGCCTGCAATTTGGTAGAAATCGGGAATTTACTAAAAAGTGCAAAACACAAACAACAATAGCCGAACACTGCCGTGATGAAATACAAATCGTGAAAAAGTGCTTAAAAAAAAACAGACCTGCTTTTTTATCCCGTGTTTGTATAGGCATGCACGGATCCATGAGATCCGTGCATGTTTTTCAGTGGGAAGGGGTGGGAAATGTTATAATTAAAAAAAAAAAAAAATGCGTGGGGTCCCCCCTCCTAAACCAAACCAGCCTCGGGCTCTTTGAGCCAGCCCTGGTTGCAAAAATATGGGGAAAAAATTGACAGGGGTTCCCCCATATTTAAGCAACCAGCACCGGGCTCTGCGCCTTGTCCTGGTTCCAAAAATACGGGGGACAAAAAGCATAGGGGTTCCCCGTATTTTTGAAACCAGCACCGGGCTCCACTAGCTGGACAGATAATGTCACAGCCGGGGGTCACTTTTATACAGTGCCTTGCGGCCGTGGCATCAAATATCCAACTAGTCACCCCTGGCCGGGGTACCCTGGGGGAGTGGGGACCCCTTCAATCAAGGGGTCCCCCCCCAGCCACCCAAGGGCCAGGGGTGTAGCCCGAGGCTGTCCCCCCATCCAATGGGCTGCGGATGGGAGGCTGATAGCCTTTGTTGAAAGTAATGAATATTGTTTTTAGTAGCAGTACTACAAGTCCCAGCAAGCCTCCCCCGCAAGCTGGTACTTGGAGAACCACAAGTACCAGCATGCGGCGGAAAACCGGGCCCGCTGGTACCTGTAGTACTACTACTAAAAAAATACCCCAATAAAGACATTACAGACACACCTTGAAAGTATAACTTTAATGCATACATACACACCACCATATACACATACTTACCTTATGTTCACACGAGGGTCGGTCCTCTTCTCCAGTAGAATCCATGGTGTACCTGTTGAAAAAATCCTACTCACCAAATCCAGTGTAGAGGGCTCCTCGGATAATCCATTTGTAATCCACGTACTTGTAAAAATAAAAAAACGGGACACCCGACCACGAACTGAAAGGGGCCCCATGTTTTCACATGGGACCCCTTTCCCCGAATGCCAGAAACCCCCTCTGACTGATGTCTAAGTGGGTTTCTTCAGCCAATCAGGGAGCGCCATGTTGTGGCACCCTCCTGATCAGCTGTGTGCTCCTGTACTGTCTGACAGGCGGCACACGGCAGTATTACAATGTAGCGCCTATGCGCTCCATTGTAACCAATGGTGGGAACTTTGAGGTCAGCGGTTGACCGAAAGTGACCTCACCGCTGACCACAAAGTTCCCACCATTGGTTACAATGGAGCGCATAGGCGCTACATTGTAACACTGCCGTGTGCCGCCTGTCAGACAGTACAGGAGCACACAGCCGATCAGGAGGGTGCCACAACGTGGCGCTCCCTGATTGGCTGAAGAAACCCACTTAGACATCAGTCAGAGGGGGTTTCTGGCATTCAGGGAAAGGGGTCCCATGTGAAAACATGGTGCCCCTTTCAGTTCGTGTTCGGGTGTCCCGTTTTTTTATTTTTACAAGTACGTGGATTACAAATGGATTATCCGAGGAGCCCTCTACACTGGATTTGGTGAGTAGGATTTTTTCCTACTCACCAGCTTGCGGGGGAGGCTTGCTGGGACTTGTAGTACTGCTACTAAAAACAATATTCATTACTTTCAACAAAGGCTATCAGCCTCCCATCCGCAGCCCATTGGATGGGGGGGACAGCCTCGGGCTTCACCCCTCGCCCTTGGGTGGCTGGGGGGGGACCCCTTGATTGAAGAGGTCCCCACTCCCCCAGGGTACCCCGGCCAGTGGTGACTAGTTGGATATTTGATGCCACGGCCACAAGGCACTGTATAAAAGTGACCCCCGGCTGTGGCATTATCTGTCCAGCTAGTGGAGCCCGGTGCTGGTTTCAAAAATACGGGGGACCCCTACGCTTTTTGTCCCCCGTATTTTTGGAACCAGGACCAGGCGCAGAGCCCGGAGCTGGTTGCTTAAATATGGGGGAACCCCTGTCAATTTTTTCCCATATTTTTGCAACCAGGGCCGGCTCAAAGAGCCCGAGGCTGATCTGGCTTAGGAGGGGGGACCCCACGCAATTTTTTTTTTGAGTTTAAACATTTTTTATTTTTTTTACAAGGTGCACAATGAAGCCCTGCACGGATCTCTCAGATCCGGCCGAGATTCATTGTATTAAAGTCGGCAGTGTTTTACAAGTCACTCACGTAAAACACTGCCTAAAAAAACGAATGACATCGACATCGGAAAAACCGAAAATGCAGAATACGGCAGCTTAGTAAATTAGTCGTAATCAATTCAAAAAGTTGCATATTTACACTTTCGATGTCATTCGTGATTGAACTTTGACCTCAAACGGGAAAATACGATTCTTAGTAAATTTACCCCTATGTATAACCATCAGGGGGAATGCAGTGCCTTCCATTATATAGATTGTATTTATTGTTCATTCTAATTTGACTTTCTGCAAGATTCATATACACAGTCATATATAATTTTAGCAATGTGGAAATTCATTTAAAAAAGGAATACTTTCTATGAAAATCCTAGTGTTTGCACCCAAGATAATATCACTCTACTATACATTTTACATTTTGAATTACTCCTACCAGGGGCATTTTTATCAGAAGCTAATATATCTACCAGTATGTCTGTGGGCAAAACAAGAATACCTAAAGGTACCACATACAAACTGAGGAAGAATATGAACTGCACACAGATAGCACACTGGTTTGGAATAAAAGCCATGTTCCTAGTACTGCAAGACAGCAACGTGACCACTAACCACTAATTCTAACCACTGCTCTATTCTGTGACATCATCACTTGGCGACTTTAAGCAAAAGTATTTTCTACTACTAAAAGAGAAACCTGTCTGCCTGCGTATTTGGAGTGTAAATTTAGAGTTGTCAGTGGGAAAGGAGGGGGTGGATCCTTATTCTGGTGAATGGTTTAAGTTATTCAGCTCCCCCCACCTTAAAAAATACATTCCAACAATATTATGGCTAATTTCAGGATTAACCCCACCCTTAATTTAACTGGCATCTCTCTCTCTGACTGATCCTTTTGTTGCTTTGTTATAGGCTTCTCATCTCAGCAAAAATAGCTTTTAACTTAACTGAGCCCCAATTTAGAAGCAGGTCTAAGAATGTATACATTTCAAGGAAAACTCAGCTGGAGAAATAAAACTCTTGTAAATGGCTAGAGATAGGCGAAAATCATGGGCAGCATTCCAAAAACACTAAACTATTGGACTGAGAACATCTGCTCGAGGGTGGACTCCTCCATCCTTACAGCACAAATAAAAAATATTACTGAAGACTTTTTTTTTTTAGCTAAAGATACTATTTCATTTTCAGACTGGCTCATTTTTGTGTGGTTATTTTTAAGCCTATATCATTAAATGGTCCATCAAGAGAATTTAATCGCTGGGCTGCCTGAGCAGCTTCAAGCAACTTTAAAGGAGCAGGTTATGTCCATGAAAAGAAAAACTCCCCCATACACTTTACAAAGAGTTTCACGAATTTCTTCACCAAGTGATATTGCAGCTGTCACTGTCAGTAGACTAGCAGAGAGTTCTAGGAATACTGCTCACAAATAAAAGCAATCATGTGTGAACCTAGGCTTAGTATGGATTCTGTCTTTCCACTTTTCTTTTAGTTAAGTGATCATGAATACAAAATCCTCTGTTGACATTTATGTTATAGGAACCAGATAATGGCCCTCATTCCGAGTTGATCGCTCGCTAGCTGCTTTTAGCAGCAGTGCAAACGCTAAGCCGCCACCCTCTGGGAGTGTATCTTAGCATAGCAGAAGTGCGAACGAAAGGTTAGCAGAACTGCACATGAAAAATTTCATGCCATTTCTGAGTAGCTCCAGACCTGCTCCTATCTTGCGATGACTGCAGTCTGTTTAGTTCATGGTTTGACGTCATAAACACGCCCTGCGTTCGGCCAGCCACTCCCCTGTTTCTCCAGCCACTCCTACATTTTTGCCTGGCATGCCTGCGTTTTTTAGCACACTCCCTGAAAACGCCGTGTTGCCGCCCAGAAACAACCACTTCCTGTCAATCATACTACGAACACTCGAGCGACTGAAAAACGTCGCTCGAGCTTGGGTAAAACTACAAACTTTTGTGTGAAAGTACTTAGCGCACGCGCGCTGCGTACCATGCGCATGCGCATAAATGCCGATTTTTCACCTGATCGCTGCGCTGCGAAAAGTGGCAGCGAGCGATCAACTCGGAATGAGGGCCAATGATCATGTTTTGATAGCACCTACGACCTTATGATCTCATTTTTGATGCATAGTACAAGAAAAGAAAATAGCAGTCATTGACAAACTGGAAAAATGTGCACCCACCACAGTGCTTTTTATTTTGTGCAGCTTTCCATGTTTGTAAATTGCCCCCTATTAAAGCATGATGACTTCATTTCAGTATTAATATCATACTCTAAAAAAAATTCATGCTAATTGAACTATTTACTAACTAATCATAACTAATAACTATATAGCTTCATAACATTGAAAACTCACTGGCAAGCCTATACCCAGAAAATGGCTGTTGTAATATCAACAACAGGTCAGTACATCACAGAGGTAATTGTCCTTTGTTAATTCTGTGGCTATGTTCAGGGGCTCCGAGATTGGGTTAGGGATGAATACTACTGAGTCAGACCCAGTCCAGCTGGAGGTGCCCGGAGGTACCACATTGGGATCAATGGCAGAAGTCTCTCTCACCATTGCCACTCACTGCTGTTGCTCAGAGTAGTGGAGGGTCCAGGGAGGTCCTCTCTTGCCCTGCAAGTACTATGGGGTAGTGTGATCGCAGTGATTCCCCCCCCCCCTCCACCTCCACCACACACACACACACACACACACACACACACACACACACACACTCCCCTTGGGATTAGTACATATCTGGACAGTGTTATTAATAATTAATAATGTTGCGTTCACAGTGTCAGAGTAAATTAGAGCAAGACATAAAGTCAAAATGAAAGTTTCTATTGAGCACAAATCCATACCGCCATCTGTGGCCTTCCCTTTTAAAATTTCTAATTGAAATATGCTTTATTGACTATGACCAATTGATAATCATCAGTACAATAATGAAGACAGATTGCAACACCAACATTACTATACTAGTAGTGTAATATGCATTCAACCAATCAGAAGGAACCACTGATTGTCATCATTATCAGCTTGTTGTTTGCACCAGGCTTCAAGTAGCACAAAAGATACAGATTTTTAATTCAACCTACTACCTTTTTTTTTTTTTTTAATTTCTGCATTCTAAAAGTACTTGCACCACCACAATGTTCGTAGAATAGGTTTCTCCATGCAAACGATTGAGGCTTTGTAAGTGCAATAACAAGTCCTATAGCCAGCAGAAACTTCTGTTGTTTCGCTGACAATGGGGCTCTTTCCCCTTTCATAATTATTCCCCTTCTTTTGGTCCATGTTTGATCTTTTTTTTGTACAGGAGTTTTAATGAGAAGAGGTTCATGGACTTCTGGTACATGGGGATATTAGTTTGCTAAACATACAGAAGTTTAAAATGTATAATTTCTGCTCTACTGTTTTATCACTAGAATCACCATGTGAAGTGAGAGTTAATTGCTGTAGAGAATGAAAATCTCTGCATACCTTCTGAGGTTATCCAATTACGTGAGGAGGGACAAACAGCAGACTGAGACTTGGATCCAGTTCAAGATTTTTGGGTGCACGATGTGGGTTTGAAAGACTGCATACTGGAACATCCCTCCCTGGGATTAAGGATTCTTCCATTCACTTTAATATCTTGCTGACTCAGAAGATTTAAAATGGGCTTTTCCCATGCACATTCACGGACAACGTCCTGTCTTACCGCATCTTTAGCCTTCCTGGTTATCCTGCAGTTTTTTATTACAAAGTTTTACTAGTGCAAAAACACATCAACATGTGTCATTGTTTTCTCACTTATAAATACATTATGTTACCTTCAACATATTTTATGTTATGCTCACCAAAAAAAAATTAAGTTATTTACTTTGGCTTCTTTTAAACATAACTTGTGGAATCCTGAGTCACTAACGAACGTTCAGTGCACATTTTGAAGGATTATTTCTCTTATATTAAAAGTTATATTTTAAATTCTAGTGACTGTCCTCTATGGAGGCTACTATTGATAATAAAAAAAATAAGAAAAGCAAGACAAATATAATTGATAAGTGGGGACAGTAACTGCCTTACTTTGGTCCCTAGCCATAATATATCTCCAAGTACAATTAGGGAGAATTGTAGGGAAATAGTTTTCACATCATAAGTTTCTAAAAATCTTTCAGTCCTTCCCGTATCAAAGTGGACAAATGGAGAAGTTTACCATATTAACGAATCAGCATTTTATAGAAAGAACTTGACAAATGCAAGCTGATTGACTTGATCTGGGCAACTCCTCCATTTGTCCACTTATCCACTGATACATTTCCCCTTAGGTTTGCCTGTAATATATGTGGTCCATCCTGTACCAACAAGGTGTTGGCTTCCTATTTCAACTGTCTTGTTGGACATACAGTATATGCACATACACAGATCTAATCTGACAAATGTCACTTACATATGACATGGGGTTTTTGTTACATCGGTCACCTTAACAACTAGTTTCATATATAATATAATTTTACATTGTTGTGGACATTTTTTGGCTGCAAATGACTAATTCTGGCTGTCTCTTAAGAGTCACTGGAGTCTTACTGCCTGATATCCTAAGCAATGATGGATACTGCCTGTTCTCATGCGCTAATATCCATTTAGGAAAAAGAATGAATGGGCACGTGCGTGCGTGCATACACACGCGTGCATTCATTAGGGGGGAACACTATCTGCACCATCTGTGCTGCAATGCTTACGCATCACAGCATATATGAGCATTGCTACATCTGTCTCTCCACACATATCATTAGTCTGGTGTGTACTAGGGGTTAACATGGGGGTACTTTGGTGTAAGGCACAGTTTATAACGAAGGGTATTATGTGGGTTTCTGTGTATAACGAAGGGTATTATGTGGGTTTCTGTGTATAATGAGGGGTATTATGGGGCCCTGTGTGTACTAAGAGGCACTATGCAGGCCATGGCCAGAATATGGGCCACTTGGGACTCGGAATTAAATTGATGAAGGGCCTATAGTGAGAAGCTGAGGAACAGTGCTCTGTGGGTGTGCCCAGTGATGTGTGGGTATGACAAGTGACATGTGGGTGCAGCAAATGCCGTGTTGGGGTGTAAACCCCCTACACTATCAACCCTTATGTCACCCTAATTATGTAACAATTGCATGATTTGTCACCATCTGTATTGGTCCGTGTCACAAATGCCTTTCTGCTGTTTCGTCTTGGATGTTATCTCACCACCACAAACTTAGTATTTCTAAAACAGAGTTAATTGTGTTTCCACCGACCAATAGTAGTTACCAACCTGATATCTCCAGCACTGTTGAGAACTCAAAAATAAATCCTACCCCACAAGTTCGCTGCCTAGGTGTTATCCTTGACTCTGAACTGTCCTTTGGTCCACTCAATCAATCTGTCTCAAAATCATGTTACATACATCTAAAAAACATATCCAAAATACGCCCATACCTTACATCATACAGTACATTGCAAAAATTCTAATCCATGCTCTCATTATCTCCCACATTGATTATTGCAATAGTCTTCTTACTGGTCTTGCTAAAAATAGACTCTCACCACTACAATCCATTCTGAATGCAGCTGTGAGGCTAATCTTCATCGCTAGATGTTCATTGTCAGAGGATCCGCTCTGTCAGTTCCTCCATTGGTTCCCTGTATTCTACCGTATTTTGGGCCTAATTCAAGGTTGATCACAAAAGCAAAATCTTCCTCTAATGGGCAAAACCATGTGCACTACAGGTGGGCCAGATATAACATGTGCAGAGAGATTAGATTTGGGTGTGTTCAAACTGAAATCTAAATGTAAATTTTTACTTTGCACAGGAACAATATAACCCACCCAAATCTACCTCTCTGCACATGTTATATCTGCCCCCCACCCTCCCCCTGTAGTGCACATGGTTTTTCCCATTAGAGGAAGATTTTGCTTTTGCAATCAACCTTGAATTAGGCCCTCAATATGAAATACTTTTACTCACACACAAGGAAATTAACCAAACTGCACCAATGTACATCTCTTCACTTATCTCAAAATATCCCCCAATCCGACCTTTTCACTCTTCACAAGATGTACGTCTCTCAACCACACTCATTACTTGCTCCCATTCATAACTGCAGGACTTTCTTCAGCTGCACCCTCTTTGTGAAATGCCCTACTGTACCTTGCACAATAAGAGTCTCCTCTAGTCTAGAAACCTTCAAGTCTTCCCTGAAAACTCAACTCCCCAGGCAAGCTTATCAAATTCTGGAACTGTTCACATAACCTTCATAATCTTTCCTATGCTAGTACTTCCTCACTGTACAGTCCTTACATATACTCACATATTTTCACTTTCTTCATTTCCCTTCCTCCTGAACCCAGATAATTATTGCTGTGTTACCATATCAACAGCCCAGCAAGAACCTTTGCAATCTGGTGGACAATTATGCAATATATACTGTAACATCTATCCTTGTATATCAATGCCTATTTCCCTATAGATTGTGAGCAGGGCCTTCCGACCTCTATGGTTGTTTGTTATTACCCAGTTTGTTTTATCATTGTTGTTTACAATTGTAAAAGCGCAACAGAATTTGCTGTGCTCTATAAGAAACTGTTAATAAATAAACAATATATAAATATAATTAATTTGTGAGGAAAATTTGGAAATACAATTTTAATACGGTTTCCCATCTGCCCTATTGTTAATCTGGCCAAGATGGAGGAAATATATGAATACTAGACCAAATCTGACAATTGTTATGTATTTACATTTTTTTGTAAGTCTTTATTTTGAGTACACACAAAAATTAGATAACATGAGTACAGAATGGGACAAACATAAGCAAATCCAAATAAAGGAAGTGAATGATATTTGGGTAATGGGTATACCTATGTAAGTACAAAGAAGGGAGAGGGGTAAAGGGAAACAAGACTAAAGCAAAAAGGACCCAAATAAACTCTGATACTGTAACATATAGATGCTTTTGGGCAGGGGGGGGAAGCACCCTTGATGAAGTTGAAAGAAGAAAAATAAAATAGCTGGTGAGGAAAGCATACTGAAAAACAATGGCAGAAGATGGGTCATACCGTCACATGACGCATGGGTCAATTGTAGTGACAGAGTGCAGGGAGCAAAGGCGGGGTGGCTTCTGCAATGAAGGGAGAGCCATGGAGCCCAGAATCCAGACCTAAGCAAACGTACGACCTTGGGGACTAATTCAGACCTGATCACACAATCAAACTTTTTCTCTAATGCGCAAAACCATGTGCAGTGCAGGTGGGGCAGATATAACGTGCACTGAGAGGGGTGTGTTCAAACTGAAATCTAACTTGTACATCTGTATGTCTGAATATACAAGGACTGATATGCCCACTTTCAGTGTCTACTGACATTGCAGTAATGTATTTGATCTACTTCTGATTTTACAGATTTTTCATTCTACAAACCCCTTTGTTATAATCGTATATGTTTCAAAGTAAAGGGAGGGAGCACACAGAAGTAGTGAAACACAGGCACAGGGGACCAGCGCAGCGGAATCTGTCCCAGTGGCCAATACGCCCCTGATTACATACATAGCCACCACATTATTACATGGATCGCAACACATTACATGTATAGCACCACATTACGGGGGTCATTCCGAGTTGTTCGCTCGTTGCCGATTTTTGCTATGCTGCGATTAGTTGCTTACTGCGCATGCGCTTGGTTATTTTACACAAAAGTTAGGTATTTTACTCACGGCGTAACAACGTTTTTTCATCGTTCTGCTGATCGGTGAGTGATTGACAGGAAGTGGGTGTTTCTGGGCGTAAACTGACCGTTTTCTGGGAGTGTGTGGAAAAACGCAGGCGTTTCAAGGAAAAACGCGGGAGTGGCTGGAGAAACGGGGGAGTGGCTGGCCGAACGCTGGGTGTGTTTGTGACGTCAAACCAGGAACGAAACTGACTGAGCTGATCGCAGTGTAGGAGTAAGTCTCGTGCTACTCAGAAACTGCTAAGAATTTTCTATTCGCAATTCTGCTAATCTTTCGTTCGCATTTCTGCTATGCTAAGATACACTCCCAGAGGGCGACGGCTTAGCGTGTGCAATGCTGCTAAAAGCAGCTAGCGAGCGAACAACTCGGAATGAGGGCCTACAAGTATAGCACCGAACTACACGTATAGCACCGCACTACACGTACAGCACCACATTACACGTATAGCACCTCATTACATAAATAGCACCACATTACATACATAGCCACCACATTGCGGTGGTCATTCCGAGTTGTTCGCTAGCTGTTTTTGGTCGCTGCGCAGCGATCAGGCAAAAAAAAATCTGCATTTCTGCACATGCGTATGCGGCGCAATGCGCATGCGCGACATACTTTCACAACATCCGAAGTAGTTTCACACAAAGTCTAGCAACGCTTTTCAGTCGCACTGCTGGCCGCAGAGTGATTGACAGGAAGTTGGTGTTTCTGGGAGGTAACTGACCGTTTTCGGGGAGTGTGTGGAAAAAAGCAGGCATGTCAGATACAAACGCAGGCGTGCCTGGGGAAATGCAGGTGTGGCTGGCCGAGCACAGGGCGTGTTCGTGACGTCAAAACAGAAACTAAACAGTCTGAAGTGATCGCAAGCTAGGAGTAGGTCTGGATCTGCTCAGAAACTGCACAATCTTTTTTTGTAGCAGCGCTGCAATCCTTTCGTTCGCACTTCTGCTAAGCTAAGATACACTCCGAGAGGGAGCTAGCGAGCGAACAACTCGGAATGAGGGCCTACATACGTAGCCACCGCATGTCATAAATAGGACCATCATTATGGACAGACATTGGGCAGCTATAGGGCTGACGGACTTTGCATTTGAGATTGTCCCAGGGATGGCTGTGAGTGCTGCCTGATCAGATGGCATTCTGAGAACAAGGTACATCCTGCTCCTGTCCAGTCCCCAAACCAGAGGCGGAACTACCGCCAGTGCAACCAGTGCATTGCACTGGGGCCCGCCACTGTCCAGGGGCCCAAAGCATGTAATGAGTCAAATTGACTCATTACATGCAGCTGTGTGCTGCGGGCAACCGCTGCCCGCAGCACACAGCCGCCCGCAGGACACAGGAGTCGGAGAGGAGCGCAGCGGTCATGGGCACGGGGGTAAGGAGAAAGAGGGAGGTGGAGGAGGGAGCCGCAGCAGCGCTTTGTTACTGGTTGAGGTGCTGCTGCTGCTGTCCCTCTGCTTCACTATAGGCTGTCTTCCGAGAACAGCCTATAGTGAAGCAGAGGGACAGCAGCAGCAGCGCCTCAACCAATAACACAGCGCTGCTGCGGCTCCCTCCTCCTCCTCCCTCCTCCTCCTTCTCTCCAGCCCGGGATCTCTGCCAGAAGCTGCACCGAGGAGCCTGAGCCAGCGGAGACGGTAAGTATAATTATTTCTTTCTTTCTTTTTTTTTCTCTTTCTTTCTTTCTTTCTTTCTTTCTTTCTTTCTTTCTTTCTTTCTTTCTTTCTTTCTTTCTTTCGGTCTGTTTTTCTTTATTTCCATGTGCAAAAAGGGGGACTGTCTGCCGCAATGTGTAAAAAGGGGGAATCTGCCTGCCGTAATGTGTAAAATGGGGGAATCTTTGCCGCAATGTGTAAAAAGGGGGAATCTGCCTGCTGCAATGTGTAAAAAGGGGCAATCTGCCTGACGTAATGTGTAAAAAGGGGGAATCTGTCTGCCGTGATGTGTAAAAAGGGGACGCTGTCTGCCGCAATGTGTAAAAAGGGGGACACTGTCTGCCGTAAGGTTTAAAAGGGTCTCTACCTGGTGTAGTGGTGCTACTGTGCGGCGTAATTTGAATAATGGAGACTACTGTGCACCGTTTTATGAATTGGTATTATTTTGTGGCCACACCCCTTCCCCACGAAGCCACGCCACTATGTATTTTTGCGCGTGCCTACGGCGCGCACTGCCCCTGTTTTGCATGCAGAGGTGGGGCTCCGATGCCATTTCTTGCACACATTGCTAAAATGTCTAATTACGGCACTGTTGCTAGGTATCCATTTCTCTGGCCCTGAGCAGGTCCCCCTCACCAGATCCTTTCCAGGGGTAAGGGGTGGACTTGGATGGGATGGGGGGGGGGGGGCCCAAAGCATTTTGTCGCACCTGGGCCCACCGCTCGCTAGTTCCGCCACTGCCCCAAACCATACACTGTGACCGGGGATGCCCTAACCATTACACCATCATGATAATGCAAATAATGTAATTAAAAATCATCTCTCTGCAGGTTCCTCTTCAGTGCTCAGTTGCCGCTCTGGCCAGTTCAGTGCGAGTGCGGGAGCTAGGGTGGCGGCGGGTGTGGTGATCCCGGCTCCGACCATCGCTATGCTGCTGCTCCCGGGATGGGGTCGTTAAAGAAACCTTTGGCCGTGGCCAGAGAGAGGATGCTGCTGGGCTGGTTAACTATCTCCAGGTCCCCCATTGGTAGAACAGCTTCAGGACTTTTCACGGCTAGCGGCACCTGGAAGTGCCCGCTAGCCTAACTTCCAGATTGCGTTTCAATGAACCGCAAGTACTGGAATCAGTGTGAGCCAGCCCAGCCTGAGAGTGAATCAGCCTGGCTGAGGGGGGATATGGGACCAGCCCATCGGAATCTGTCATGATGTTCTGGTGGGCCAATCCGCCCCTGCCTGTACATAAACATGTGCAATCACCATTGTAATCCATCTGGCCAGAGTCTGCTTGGAAGCAGGCCAGCCACGTTTGTGAAAACCAAACAGTACAAAAAGAGAATCAGATTTCCTGACAGAGGAAAGACCGTTCTTTGGGAGACAACTCAGGAGAATTAAAGGCCGGAACCATAATCTCCTGGTTAAGGTGGAAAGAATACACCACCTTAGGTAAATAACCTGGCCGTGTTCTAAGAACCGCCCAGTCACAGTGAAAAATCAAATAGGGAGACTTGCAGGATAATGCACCCAAGTCCGAGACCCTTCTAGCTGAAGCAATAGCCAGCAAGAATAGGACCTTAAGGGAAAGCCACTTAAGGCTAGCAGAGGCAAGAGGCTCAAAAGGAGACACTTGTAATGCCTCCAAAACCACCGACAAGTCCCAAGGGGCCACAGGCGGCACATAAGGAGGCTGAATCCTCAACACACCCCGAGTAAATGTATGGACATCAGGCAGGGTGGCAATCTTTCTCTGAAACCAAACCAACAAGGCAGAGATGTAAACCTTGAGGGAGGCCAGACGCAAGCCTAAGTCTAGGCCCTGTTGTAGAAAGGCCAATAGTTTGGCCGTACTAAACTTGAAAACGTCATGATTGTGAGACGCACACCAAGTAAAGTAAGCATTCCAGACCCTATGGTAGATCCGAGCAGAAGCTGGTTTACGGCCTTCAACATAGTTTGAACGACCGCCTCAGAAAAACCCTTGGCCCTCAGGACGGAAGCCTCAAGGGCCATGCCGTCAAAGCCAGACGGGCCAAATCCTGGTAAACACAAGGGCCCTGAACGAGGAGGTCTGGTCATTGTGGTAGTAGAAGGGGACGATCCCACCAGAGACCCAGTAGATCGGAGAACCAGTGCCATCTGGGCCACGCTGGAGCAACCAGAAGCAGTTTCCACCTTCTTGCTTGAAATTCCGTATTACTCTGGGCAGGAGTGACACTGGACGGAACACGTACAGTAGCTGAAAGTTCCATGGAATTGGCAGAGCGTCCACGAACGCAGCTTGAGGATCCCTTGTCCTTGCTCCGAAGACCGTAACCTTGTGATTGTGTCGAGACGCCATCAGATCCACATCTGGAAGGCCCCACGTGTCCACGAGAAGTTGAAACACCTCCGGATGGAGGCTCCACTCTCCTGCGTGTATGTCCTGACGACTGAGATAGTCCGCTTCCCAGTTCAGGATGCACGGATTGAACACTGCTGATATGGCCGGCAGATGGCGTTCTGCCCACTGAAGAATCTGTGATACTTCCCTCATTGCCATGCGGCTTTGAGTGCCGCCTTGATGATTTATGTACACCACCGTGGTGGCGTTGTCCGATTGTACTTGAACAGGTCTGTTCTGTATGAGTTGCTGCGCCATTGTCAACGCATTGAACACTGCCCGCAGTTCCAGAATATTTATCGGGAGTAGAGATTCCTCCCTGGTCCACCAACCCGGAAGATAGTGTTGTTCCAACACCACGCCCCAACCTCGCAGGCTGGCATCCGTTGTTAAAAGGACCCAGTCGGATATCCAGAAGGGATGGCCCCTGCTCAATTGTTGGTCCTGCAGCCACCAGCTCAGTGACAGGTGGACCTCCGGAGACAATGAGATCATGTGAGATCTTATCCGGTGAGGCAGGCTGTCCCACTTGGTCAGAATTAACTTCTGAGGAGGGCAAGAGTGGAACTGAGCATACTCCACCATGTCGAAAGCCGGCACCATGAGACCCAGCACTTGCATTGCCGAATGTATCGACACTTGCGGACGAGAGAGGAAGCATCGAATCTTGTCCTGAAGCTTCAGGACTTTCTCCTGAGAAAGGGACAACCTTTGGTTGTGAGTGTCCAATAACGTTCCCAGGTGTAACATGCTCCGAGCAGGAACCAGGGAGTATTTCTTCCTGTTGATCAGCCACCCATGGGCTGTCATGCACTGGACCATCAGATCGAGATGACACAGGAGAAGTTCTGGGGAATTTGCCAGGATCAACAAATTGTCCAAGTACGGTAGGATCATGACCCCTTGATGGCGGAGTGTAGCCATCATGACCGCCATAACTTTGATGAAAACTCTGGGAGCCGTTGTCAAACGCCCGAAACGCCCGAAATTGGTAATGAAGGTTTCCCACCGCAAACCGCTGGTACTGTTGATGAGATACCGCAATAGGAATATGCAGGTAGGCATCCTGTATGTCCAGGGAGACCAAATAGTCCCCAGGCTCCATGGCCAGAACAATAGAGTGCAGAGTTTCCATACGAAACTTGGAAACCCGCACATGCTTGTTCAAGGACTTCAGATTGAGAATGGGCCGCGAGGACCCATTCGGTTTCGGGACTAGAAACAGCGGTGAATAGTACCTCTTGCCTCTCTGAGCCAGAGGCACCTGTACTACCATTCCTGTGGTCAGGAGGGAATGTACCACCGAGTGCAACGTGTTTGCTTTTGCCGGATCCAGAGGCACATCTGTCAGGCAAAACCGCTGCGGGGGACGATTCTTGAAGGGTATGGCGTAACCTCAAGCGACGACTTCCCTCGCCCAGGTATCAGAAGTGGTCTTCAACCATTCCTGGGCAAAACCTAGAAGTCAGCCCCCCACCTTAGGATCCCCCAGAGGGAGGCCCGCCCCGTCATGTGGGAGGCTTGTCCACTTTGGAAGCTGGCTGACGGGCAGCCCCGGCACGCTTCGGTCTGGGCTTGGCAGGTCTGGAAGCACAGGCTTGCTTTGGGTACGCCTGACCTTTTGCCTTTCCTGGAGGACGAAAGGGCAGAGGGAAAGTACTTTTAGCCTTCTGCGTTGAAGAGCCGTACTAGGTAGGCAAGTTGTTTTAGCAGTAGCCAGATCAGCCACAATCTTATTGAGGTCTTCTCCAAAGAGAATGTCTCCCTTGAAAGGAAGCACCTCCAGGGTTTTCTTGGAATCCATATCCACCGACGAGGATCTCAACCAAAGGATACGTCTGGCCAAGGCGGACGTAGTAGCAGCCATGGCCGCGAGCACCCCGGCATTGGAGTCTGCCTCCTTAAGGTACAGAAAAGCCGTGGCAATATATGAGAGACATTGTCGAGCATGCTCAGATGCATTGGAAGGCAGTTCCACCTCAAGTTCCTGAGCCCACGCCACAACAGCTTCAGCAGCCCAAGTCGCTGCAATTGTTGGCCTATGCACAGCCTCTGTTAGGGTATAAATCGCTTTTAAAGATCCCTCCACACGTCGATCCGTCGGTTCCTTCAGAGAGGTGACGGTAGTTACTGGCAGTGCAGAGGAAACAACCATACGCGCCACATGAGAATCTACAGGCGGAGGGGTTTCCCAATTTTTACATACCTCCGCAGAGAGAGGATAGCGAGTCAATAGTCTCTTATTCGGTGTAAATTTTGTCCCAGGATTTTCCCAGGATTCCTGACGTATGTCAACCAGGTGTTCTGAATGGGGTAAAACTTGTTTAATCACCTTCTTACGTTTAAACCTATCCGATTTCTTGGAGACAGTCCCAGGCTCAGGATCATCAGCCACCTGAAGAATGAGTCTGATTGCCTCAATCAAATCCGGGACATCCACCAATGACTACCCTTCCCCATCAGAAACATCTGTGTCAGTGTCTGTGGGATCAGTATATGCACCGCCCTCGTCAGAGGACGTGTCTGGAATAGCAGTGGATTGGGAGGAGGTAATGGCTCGTTTAGAAGACGACTTAGTCTTAGGCGGGCGAGAGTGACACTTAGATTTAGTCATAGATCATTTCAAATGCTGTAACTGAGTGGAAAGCTGATCCGCCCATGGCGGGTTTACAGCAGGGACCATAAACTATTGCAGTGGCACAGGTGGTCTCACAGGGGGCATCAATTTAGTCACAAGCGTGTTTAACAATGTGGAAAATGTAGCCCAAGGTGGGCCTTGTGAAGCCCCAGGTGCTACCGACCCACTGGGGGGTAAGGAACCCCCGGAACCTGAACTCTCAGCTGCCATATTATCCTCTGTTACGTCCGCGGCCTCACTACCACGCAGTGTGGGAAGAGCCCCAGCGTCGTTGCCATGTGTAGCAGACATAACTATGTGCACAATATTGGGCAACCAGGTACAAAGTGTAGCAGCACTATACCTATCAAGAACTGTCAGTAAAGCGTGCCTATGAGAGCACAAACCGAGAGTTCAAGAGATAATAGGATTTTACTTACCGGTAAATCTATTTCTCGTAGTCCGTAGAGGATGCTGGGGACTCCGTAAGGACCACGGGGAATAGACGGGCTCCGCAGGAGATAGGGCATTTTAAGAAAGCTTTGGATTCTGGGTGTGCACTGGCTCCTCCCTCTATGTCCCTCCTCCAGACCTCAGTTAGAGAAACTGTGCCCAGAGGATATGAACAGTACGAGGAAAGGATTTATGTAACCTAAGGGCGAGATTCATACCAGCCACACCAATCACACCGTATAACTTGTGATAAACTACCCAGTTAACAGTATGAACAAGTAACATAGCCTCGGTTCAAGACCGACCAACTATAACATAACCCTTATGTAAGCAATAACTATATACAAGTCTTGCAGAAGAAGTCCGCACTTGGGACGGGCGCCCAGCATCCTCTACGGACTACGAGAAATAGATTTACCGGTAAGTAAAATCCTATTTTCTCTAACATCCTAGAGGATGCTGGGGACTCCGTAAGGACCATGGGGATTATACCAAAGCTCCCAAACGGGCGGGAGAGTGCGGATGACTCTGCAGCACCGATTGAGCAAACAGGAGGTCCTCCTCAGCCAGGATATCAAACTTATAGAACTTTGCAAAGGTGTTTGACCCCGACCAAGTAGCAGCTCGGCACAGTTGTAGTGCCGAGACCCCTCGGGCAGCCGCCCAAGAAGAGCCCACCTTCCTAGTGGAATGGGCCTTAACCGATTTAGGCAATGGCAATCCTGCCGTTGAATGCGCCTGCTGAATCGTGTTACAGATCCAGCGAGCAATTGTCTGCTTTGAAGCAGGAGCGCCAACCTTGTTGGCCGCATACAGAACAAACAGAGCTTCAG
Organism: Pseudophryne corroboree; assembly: GCF_028390025.1. Taxonomy (NCBI): domain Eukaryota; kingdom Metazoa; phylum Chordata; class Amphibia; order Anura; family Myobatrachidae; genus Pseudophryne; species Pseudophryne corroboree. The sequence continues at coordinate 250,657,616 of NC_086451.1, read as the reverse complement.
TCTTCCTGATCCTAGCTGTTCTGGTCACGTAAATCTTCAAAGCTCTGACCACATCCAGGGACTCGGAGTCCTCCAAGTCCTGTGTAGCCACAGGCACGACAATAGGTTGGTTCATATGAAAAGATGAGACCACCTTTTGCAGAAATTGAGGACGAGTCCTCAACTTTGCCCTATCCACGTGAAAAATCAGGTATGGGCTTTTATATGATAAAGCCGCTAATTCCGAAACACGCCTTGCAGAAGTTAAGGCCAACAACATGATTACTTTCCAAGTGAGGTATTTCAACTCCACTGTTTTGAGTGGTTCAAACCAAGGTGACTTGAGGAAACTTAATACCAAGGCGCCACCGGAGGTACAAAGGGAGGCTGAATATGCAGCACTCCCTTCACAAAAGTCTGTACTTCAGGGAGAGAAGCCAATTCTTTTTGAAAGAAAATGGATAAGGCCGAAATTTGGACCTTTATGGACCCTAATTTTAGGCCCAAATTCACTCCCGTTTGAAGGAATTGAAGCAGACGGCCCAAATGGAACTCTTCCGTAGGAGCAGCTCTGGCCTCACACCAAGAAACATATTTCCGCCATACACGGTGATAATGTTTCGATGTCACATCCTTCCTGGCCTTGATCAGGGTAGGAATGACCTCCTCCGGAATCCCTTTTTCAGCTAGGATCCGGCGTTCAACCGCCATGCCGTCAAACGCAGCCGCGGTAAGTCTTGGAACAGACAGGGCCCCTGCTGCAGCAGGTCCTGCCTTAGAAGAAAAGGCCACGGATCTTCTGTGAGCAACTCTTGCAGATCCGGATACCAAGTCCTCCTTGGCCAAACTGGAACAATGAGAATTGTTCTGACCCTTCTTAGTCTTATTAATCTCAACACCTTGGGTATGAGAGGCAGAGGAGGAAACACATAGACCGATCTGAACACCCATGGTGTCACCAGAGCGTTTATACCACTACTGCCTGAGGGTCTCTTGACCTGGCGCAATACCTCTTTAGCTTTTTGTTGAGACAGGACACCATCATGTCTATTTGAGGCAGTCCCCACCGATAAACGATCTGTGTGAAGACTTCTTGATGAAGTCCCCACTCTCCAGGATGCAGGTCGTGCCTGCTGAGGAAGTCCGCCTCCCAGTTGTCCACCCCCGGGATGAACACTGCTGATAGTGCACTTACATGGCCTTCCGCCCAGCGCAGAATCCTGGTCGCCTCTGCCATGGCCACTCTGCTCCTTGTGCCGCCTTGGCGGTTTACATGAGCCACTGCCGTGATATTGTCCGACTGAATCAGAACCGGTTTGTTCTGAAGCCACTCCTCCGCCTGGCGTAGGGCGTTGTAAATGGCCCTTAACTCCAGGACATTGATGTGGAGACAAGTCTCTAGGCTTGACCAGAGACCTTGGAAATTTCTTCCCAGTGTGACAGCCCCCCAACCTCGGAGGCTCGCGTCCATGGTCACCAGGATCCAGTCTTGAATGCCGAACCTGCGACCCTCTAGGAGGTGAGCACTGTGCAGCCACCACAGGAGAGATACCCTGGCCTTGGGAGACAGGGTGATCCGTTCCTGCATATGTAGATGGGACCCGGACCATTTGTCCAATAGGTCCCATTGGAAAGTCCTCGCATGGAACCTACCGAAGGGGATGGCCTCGTATGAAGCCACCATCTTCCCCAGAACCGTTGTGCAATGATGCACCAAAACCTTTTTTGGCTTTAAAAGGTTCCTGACCATTGCTATGAGCTCCTGAGCCCTCTCCACCGGAAGGAAAACTCTTTTTGGTCTGTGTCTAGAATCAGGCCCAAAAAGTTGCAGGTACTAGCTGGGATTTCGGTAAATTGAGAATCCAGCCATGCATCTGCAACGTCTTCACGGACAGAGACACGCTGTCCAGCAACTTCTTCCGAGATCTCGCCTTTATAAGGAGATCGTCCAAGTACGGAATAATTGTGACTCCCTGTTTGCGCAGGAGCACCATCATTTCCGCCATTACCTTGGTGAAAATTCTCGGGGCCGTGGAAAGACCAAACGGCAACGTCTGAAATTGGTAGTGACAATCTTGTACTGCAAATCTCAGAAACGCCTGGTGAGGGGGGAAAATCGGAACATGAAGGTACGCATCCTTTATGTCCAGGGACACCATCCAATCCCCTCCCTCCAGGCTGGCGATGACCATTCTGAGCGATTCCATTTTGAACTTGAACCTCTTCAAGTACAGATTCAGGGATTTTAGACTTAGAATGGGTCTGACCGAACCGTCCGGTTTCGGTACCACAAACAGGGATGAATAATAACCCTCTCCTTGCTGGAGATGAGGAACCTTGATTATCACCTGTTGAATGTACAATTTGTGAATTGCCGCTAACACTAGCTCCCTCTCTGACGGGGAAGCTGGCAGAGCCGATTTGAAAAACCGGCGAGGGGGCATGTCTTCGAATTCCAGTCTGTATCCCTGGGAAACAATCTCTATTGCCCAGGGATCCACCTGTGATTGAACCCAGACGTGGCTGAAAAGACGAAGACGTGCCCCCACTTAATCTGACCCCCCCTGGAAAGCCCCAGCGTCATGCTGTGGACTTTGCGGAAGTAGGGGAGGACTTCTGCTCCTGGGAACTAGCTGAGTGCAGCTTTTTTCCCTTGCCGTTACCTCTGGCAACGAAGGACGATCCTCGTACCTTCTTGTTTTTATTGGAACGAAAGGACTGCATTTGATAATGTGGTACCTTCTTAGAATGCTGCGGGGGAACATAAGGTAAAAAATTAGATTTACCGGCCGTAGCAGTAGAGACTAGGCCCGAGAGGCCTTCTCCAAACAACTCCTCCCCCTTGTAAGGCAATGACTCCATATGCCGCTATGAGTCGGCGTCTCCCATTCACTGTCGGGTCCACAAGAGCCGCCTAGCAGAAATAGACATAGCGTTTATTCTAGAGCTTAGTAAACAAATGTCTCTCTGAGCATCCCTCATATACAAGGCAGCATCTCTGATATGCTCCATGGTCATTAGAATGGTATCCCTATCTAAGGTGTCCATCTCCGTAGATAAGGAGTCTGCCCATGCCACGACAGCGCTACAAACACAGGCCGACGCCATGGCCGGCCAAACTATAGTTCCTGAATGTGTGTAAATGTGCTTCATGGTAATTTCCTGCTTGCGATCAGCAGGATCCTTGAGGGAAGCAGTATCCGGAGAAGGCAGTGCCACCTTCTTGGATAAGCGTGTCAGCGCCTTGTCTACTTTAGGCACCGATTCCCATCGTATCCGATCCTTCTGTGGAAAAGGATACGCCGTGAGAATTCTTTTGGGAACATGGAGTGTCCTATCCGGAGATTCCCAAGCCTTTTCGCATAATTCGCTTAGCTCAAATGAGGACGGAAACGTGACCTCTGGCTTTTTTCCTTTATACATGTGAACCCTCGTGTCAGGGACAGGGGGTTCCTCCGTGATATGCAAAACCTCTTTTATGGCAATAATCATGTACCTAATACCTTTTGCCACCTTCGGCTGTAATTTTGCATCCTCATAGTCGACACTAGAGTCAGTATCTGTGTCGGTATCTGTGTCAGCGACCTGGGATATGGGGCGCTTTTGAGACCCTGAAGGTCCTGGCACCACAGGGACAGGCACGGACTGGCTACCTGACTGATCCCTAGCTTCAGCCTTGTCTAATCTTTTATGCAGGAGATTTACATTTGCATTCAAGACATTCAGCATATCCACCCAGTCCGGTGTCGGCATTGCTGACGGCGACCTGACATTCAAGCACTCTCCCTCCGCATTAAGCGAGCCTTCCTCATCAAACATGTCGACACACACGTACCGACACACTGCACACACCCAGGGAAACTTTTTCTGAAGACAGTATCCCCTGAAAGGCCCTTTGGAGACACAGAGAGAGAGTATGCCAGCACACAGCCCAGCGCAACAACCTGGAGACCAACACAGAATGCTTTTCCCCAGCAGCGCTGTATTATACTTTATCCGCCAATTATGTGCCCCCCCCTCTCTTTTTAAACTCCCTTCACCGTGTGTAAGCAGGGGAGAGTCCGGGGAGCTTCCTCTCAGCGTTCCGTGGAAAGAGAAATGGCGCTGGTGAGTGCTGAGGGAGAAGCCCCGCCCCCTCGGCGGCGGGCTTCTGTCCCGCTCAAAATCGTGTAAAATGGCAGGGGCTCAATTATATACATGTACAGTGCCCAGCTGTACATGTATATGCCTATTTGCCATCTAAGAGGTGTTATTATTGCTGCCCAGGGCACACACCCCCTGCGCCCTGCACCCATACAGTGACGGGAGTGTGTGAGGTGATGTGGAGCAATGACGCACAGCTGCAGTGCTGTGCGTTACCTCTGTGAAGCTGAAGGCTTCTGCCGCCTGAGACGGCTTCTTGCTTCTGTTCTTCTGGCTCTGTGAGGAGAACGGCGGCGTGGCTCCGGGGGTGGACGCCCAGGACGAACCTGTGTTCACCCCCTCTGAAGCTAATGGTGTCCAGTAGCCGAGGAAGCAGATCCTATCAGTTAAGTAGGTCTGCCCCTCTCTCCTCAGTCCCTCGATGCAGGGAGCCTGTTGCCAGCAGTGCTCCCTGTGAAAAAAGTAAAAATCCAAACAAAAATGCTTTCTGTAGCAAAGAACTCATGAGAGCTCCCTGCAGTGCGCCCTTCATCCTCTGGGCACAGTGTAAAACTGAGGTCTGGAGGAGGGACATAGAGGGAGGAGCCAGTGCACACCCAGAATCCAAAGCTTTCTTAAAGTGCCCTATCTCCTGCGGAGCCCGTCTATTCCCCATGGTCCTTACGGAGTCACCAGCATCCTCTAGGATGTTAGAGAAATAGATGATATGGTGACTATAAATTACAAGGAAAAATACACCGTCAGAATATCTTGTGATACAATCCTATATTAAACAGATAGAAAAACCTGAAACACTTGGCCCCCTCAGGTATAGCAATATAGGAATAGCCCACTGCATGAAATACCCTGTAATAAGGCAACCATGCAGCAGCTACATGCACACACACATATATAGTCACAAGCGTACCATGCAGAAATTATGTCCCTCATTCCGAGTTGTTCGCTCTGTAATTTTCTTCGCATCGCAGCGATTTTCCGCTAATTGCGCATGCGCAATGTTCGCACTGCGACTGCGTCAAGTAAATTTGCTAAGAAGTTTGGTATTTTACTCACGGCATTACGAGGTTTTTTCTTCGTTCTGGTGATCGGAGTGTGATTGACAGGAAGTGGGTGTTTCTGGGCGGAAACTGGCCGTTTTATGGGAGTGTGTGAAAAAAACGCTGCTGTTTCTGGGAAAAACGCGGGAGTGGATGAAGAAATGGGGGAGTGTCTGGGCGAACGCTGGGTGTGTTTGTGATGTCAAACCAGGAATGACAAGCACTGAACTGATCGCACTGGAAGGGTAAGTCTCGAGCTACTCAGAAACGGCACAGAAAAATCTTTTCGCAATATTGCGAATACTTCGTTCGCAATTCTGCTAAGCTAAGATACACTCCCAGAGGGCGGCGGCTTAGCGTGTGCAATGCTGCTAAAAGCAGCTAGCGAGCGAACAACTCGGAATGAGGGCCTATGTACCATAAAACTGCACTGGACTAGCAATACAAAGTAATACTCAGTATGGCTATATGTGATAACAATAGATATAACAATGGCCCTCATTTCGAGTTGGTCGCTCGCTAGCTGCTTTTAGCAGCAATGCACACGCTAGGCCGCCGCCCTCTGGGAGTGTATCTTAGCTTAGCAGAATTGCGAACGAAAGATTAGCAGTTCTGCTATTAAATGTTTCCATGCAGTTTCTGAGTAGCTCCAGACCTACTCCTAGAATGCGAACACCTCAGTCCGTTTAGTTCCTGGTTTGACGTCACAAACACGCCCTGCGTTTGGCCAGCCACTCCCCCGTTTCTCCAGCCACTCCTGCGTTTTAGCCTGACGCGTCTGCGTTTTTTAGCACACTCCCGGAAAACGGTCAGTTTCTGCCCAGAAACACCCACTTCCTGTCAATCACTCACCGATCAGCAGAGCGACTGAAAAGCGCCGCTTGGACCTGTGTAAAATTGCATAGTTTTGTGTGAAAATACTTAGCGCGTGCGCCTTGCGGCCCATACACATGCACAGAATTGCCCATTTTAAGCCTGATCGCTATTCTGCTAAAAACGGCAGCGAGCGAACAACTCGGAATGACCACCAATGCACAGTATGTATATTACAGGGTGTTTGTACCACACAACCCTGAATGTATGCACTCTTTCTTAACTAACACTGTCCCAGTAACAGGTAGAATACTTAAGTGTCCTGTAAGAAGCACAGCACTGGCAATCAGGCGGTTCTACAGAGGACGATTTGCCCCAGCAGTCCTAGAAACAGCACAGCTCAGCTTTATGATGGCCGCTGGTCAGTAGTGAGGGAGAGATATGCAGCTCCAGGGCGGGAACATTGCTGAAATGGCGCCCTGGGGCTGGGGGCCTCAGGTCCGACCTGCTCCCCCTGCTGGTATCCCCACCGGGTACAGCGGGGTTGGTCTTTGTGCGAACTCCTGAGATGGTGGGTGTGGCCTCACAGGGAATTACGTACTCACAAGCCACAACCTTGTTTCATCACGCTGGGGGCATGGAGTACAGGTCTGGTGGGTGACAGGGTGAGTGTGCAATGACAGGTTTGATGGGGGACAGGGAAAGGTGTGGTGGGGGACAGGGACAGGTGTGCTGGGGGACAGGGTGAGTGTGCGGGGACTGGTTTGGTGGGGGACGGGGTGAGTGTCTGTGGGGCAGATGTTGTGGGTGACAGGGTGAGAGAGAGTCTGTAACCAGGACTGGGCAGAGCACCCCTACCCGCCCTTCAATGCCTACCTCACAGCACTCCCCCACTTCAATGCACTTCATCACATCATAGCTTCTCCAACACCATTATATACCTCAAAGAACAGAAGACCCCCCCTACCCCCAGATAGAGCATCTTCCCCAAGCACAGAAGACCCCCCTCCCCCTGTGACATTTCTCCCCATATTACCAAAGATCCACTGCAGCTTTGTGGATGCCCTCTCATACTCCCTCACGCCTTCTCACCCCTCTGCACTGCTGGTTGCCGGGGACACCACTCACACTGATAGCGGCCGGAACGGGGGAGCCGGAGGAGAAGATGCCTTTTCTGGTTCCCTGGTCAACCAGGGTCTGCAGCAGGGAGAGCAAACGCCGGGGCATATAGTAAGGTGTAGTTTCACACCCCTAATAGCACGAGGAGTCGGGTGAATTTAAACTGCCCGGCCTGCATGACAGGGAACGCTGGAGCCGCTAGAGGCGAAGGATTCTCCCCGTCACTGTGCCGGCAGAGCCGTATTAAGACCATGGGGGGCCCGGGGCACTTAAGACAGTGGGGCCCCTAATAAAGAGAAGGCATATATATAATATATTCAGTGGTCGAAGTGGAATTTCTGAAGTGGGGGTATGGAACAAGGAAAGGATTAGTGCGATCCGAAGGTGTGCTGCCAAAAATAGGGGCGTGGCTTCATGGGGAAGGGGCATGGCCACAGAATATTACCAATTCACATTACACCACACAGTAGTGTTTGTCAGTCACATTACACCACACAGTAGTACACCTTGCACACATTATGCCAGGTAGAGCTCCCTATACAACACAGGAAATACAAAAACACAGGGGGAAAAAACTGATTCATGCCCTTTGCATTATTTGTCATGTTTGTTCCTTATAGTAATGCCCCTTACACATTATTCCACACACCGTAATGCTCATTCCACATTGTACCACAGACCGTAATGATCTTTCCACATTATTCAACACACCGTAATGCCCATTCCACACTATGCCACACATTACGCCATACGCTGTAATGCCCATTACACATTATACCACATACAGTATACCCTGACACCATTTTATGCTCCACACACAATAATGGCCCTCATTCTGAGTTGTTCGCTAGCTAGCTGCTTTTAGCAGCATTGGCAACTCGGCAAAGCTGTAATGCCGAGACGCCCCGGGCAGCCGCCCAAGAAGAGCCCACCTTCCTAGTGGAATGGGCCTTTACTGAATTAGGTAATGGCAATCCAGCCGTAGAATGAGCCTGCTGAATCGTGTTACAGATCCAGCGAGCAATAGTCTGCTTAGAAGCAGGAGCGCCAACCTTGATGGCTGCATGCAGGACAAACAGTGCCTCTGTTTTCCTAACCCGAGCCATTCTGGCTACATAAATTTTCAATGCCCTAACCACATCAAGGGACTCGGAATCCTCCAAGTCCCGGGCAGCCACAGGCACCACAATAGGTTGGTTCATATGAAAAGAGGGAACCACTTTAGGCAAAAATTGAGGACGAGTCCGCAACTCAGCTCTATCCACATGGAAAATCAGATATGGGTTTTGTGTGACAAAGCCGCCAACTCGGACACTCGCCTTGCAGATACCAAGGCCAACAACATGACCACCTTCCAAGTGAGATACTTTAATTCCACCTTTTGAAGAGGCTCAAACCAGTGAGACTTAAGGAACTGCAACACCACGTTAAGGTCCCATGGTGCCACTGGAGGCACAAAAGGAGGCTGTATGTGCAGCACTCCCTTTACAAAAGTCTGGACTTCTGGGAGAGAAGCCAATTCCTTCTGAAAGAAAATGGATAGGGCCGAAATCTGAACCTTAATGGAGCCTAATTTTAGGCCCATATTCACTCCAGTCTGTAGGAAGTGAAGGAAACGGCTCAGATGGAATTCTTCCGGAGGAGCATTTTTGGTTTCACACCAAGAGACATACTTCCTCCAGATACGGTGATAATGCTTCGCTGTCACCTCCTTCCTAGCCTTTATCAGAGTAGGGATGACTTCATCCGGAATGCCCTTCCCAGCTAGGATCCGGCGTTCAACCGCCATGCCGTCAAATGCAACTGCGGTAAGTCTTGGAACAGACAGGGCCCCTGTTGCAACAGGTCCTCTCTGAGAGGAAGAAGCCGCGGATCTTCTGTGAGCATGTCCTGCAGATCCGGATACCATGCCCTTCGAGGCCAATCTGGAACAATGAGAATTGCCTGTACTCCACTTCGTCTTATGATCCTCAATATTTTTGAGATGAGAGGAAGAGGAGGGAACACATAGACCGACTGAAACACCCACGGTGTCACCAGGGCGCCCACTGCCACTGCCTGAGGGTCCCTTGACCTGGCACAATACCTCGGAAGCTTGTTGTTGAGGCGTGACGCTATCATGTCTATTTGAGGAAGTCCCAACTGACTTGCAATCTCTGTAAAGACATCTTGATGAAGTCCCCACTCCCCTGGATGGAGATCGTGTCTGCTGAGGAAGTCTGCTTCCCAGTTGTACACTCCCGGAATGAATACAGCCGTCAAGGCACTCACATGATTTTCCGCCCAGCGAAGAATCCTGGTGGCTTCCGCCATCGCCACCCTGCTTCTTGTTCCGCCCTGGCGGTTTACATGAGCCATGGCTGTGACGTTGTCTGACTGAATCAGAACAGGCAGGCCCCGAAGAAGAGTCTCCGCCCGACAGAGGCCGTTGTAGATGGCCCTCAATTCCAGTACGTTGATGTGTAGACAAGCCTCCTGGCTTGACCATAGTCCCGAAAAGTTTCTTCCTTGTGTGACTGCTCCCCATCCTCGGAGGCTCGCGTCCGTGGTCACCAGAACCCAGTCCTGAATGCCGAACCTGCGACCCTCTAGATGGTGAGCACTCTGCAGCCACCATAAGAGAGATACTCTGGCCCTGGGGGACAGGCTGATCTTCTGATGAATATGTAGATGGGATCCGGACCATTTGTCCAGAAGGTCCCACTGAAAAGTCCTCGCATGGAACCTGCCAAAGGGAATGGCCTCGTAAGACGCCACCATTTTTCCCAGAACTCAAGTGCATTGATGGACCGACACCTTTTTCGGCTTCAACAGGTCCCTGACCAAGATCTGGAGTTCCTGGGCTTTTTCCCTCGGAAGAAAAATCCTTTTTTGTTCCGTGTCCAGAATCATGCCCAAGAAAGGCAATTGGGTCGTTGGAACCAACTGTGACTTTGGCAGATTGAGAATCCAGCCGTGCTGCTGCAACACCCTCAGGGAGAGGACTATGCTTTTCAGTAACTGTTCTCTCGATCTCGCCTTTATCAGGAGATTGTCCAAGTACGGGATAATTGTGACTCCCTGCTTGCGCAGGAGCACCATCATTTCCGCCATTACCTTGGTGAAAATCCTTGGGGCCGTGGAAAGCCCAAACGGCAACGTCTGAAATTGGTAATGACAATCCTCTACAGCAAACCTCAGGAACGCCTGATGAGGAGGATATATGGGGACATGCAGGTATGCATACTTTATGTCCAGAGATACCATAAAATCCCCCCCTCCAGGCTGGCGATGACCGCTCTGAGCGATTCCATCTTGAATTTGAACATTTTCAAGTATAGGTTTAGGGATTTTAAATTCAGAATGGGTCTGACCGAACCGTCCGGTTTCGGGACCACAAACAGGGTTGAGTAGAACCCCGTCCCCCGTTGAAGCAGGGGAACTTTGACCACCACTTGTTGTTGACACAGTTTTTAAATTGCATCTAAAACTACTTCCCTCTCTGGGGAAGAAGCTGGTAGGGCCGATTTGAAAAACCGGCGAGGAGGCACATCTTCGAATTCCAGCTTGTAACCCTGGGATACAATTTCTATTGCCCAGGGATCAACCTGTGATTGAACCCAGACGTGGCTGAAAAGTCAAAGACGTGCCCCCACTGGGGCGGACTCCCTCAGCGGAGCCCCAGCGTCATGCGGTGGATTTAGTAGAAGCCGGGGAGGACTTCTGTTCCTGGGAACTAGCTGTAGCTGGCAGCTTTTCCCTCTGCCCTTACCTCTGGCAAGAAAGGAAGATCCCCGACCTCTTTTGGACTTATGCGACCGAAAGGACTGCATCTGATAATGTGGCATTTTCTTTGGCTGTGAGGAAACAAAGTAAAAAAGTAGATTTACCTGCAGTAGCTGTGGAAACCAGATCCGTGAGACCTTCCCCAAATAAGTCCTCATCTTTGTAAGGCAAAACCTCCATATGCCTCTTTGGCATCACCCGTCCATTGGCGGGTCCACAGGGCTCACCTAGCAGAAATCGACATGGCGTTGGCTCTTGAACCCAGTAGGCCAACGTCTCTCTGAGCATCTCTCATATATAGTACAGCATCTTTAATATGACCCAAGGTCAATAAAATGGTATCCTTATCCAGGGTATCAATGTCAGCAGACAAGGTATCTGTCCAAGCTGCTACAGCGCTACAAACCCAAGCCTACGCTATTGCCGGTCTGAGCAAGGTACCAGTATGTGTATAAATCGACTTCAAGGTAGTCTCCTGTCTGCGATCAGCAGGATCCTTGAGTGCTGCGGTATCTTGAGACGGCAGCGCCACCTTTTTGGATAAGCGCGTTAACGCCTTGTCCACCCTGGGGGAGGATTCCCACCGTATCCTGTCCTTAGCCAGGAAAGGATACGCCATAAGAATCCTCCTGGGAATCTGCAATTTCTTGTCTGGAGTTTCCCAAGCCCTTTCAAACAGCTCATTTAGCTCATGAGAAGGGGGGAAAAGTAACCTCAGGTTTCTTTTCTTTAAACATGTGGACCCTCGTGTCAGGGACAGAGGGGTCATCAGTGATATGCAACACATCTTTTATTGAAATAATCATATAATGAATACTTTTTGCCAACTTTGGCTGCAATCTCGCATCATCGTAGTCGACACTGGAGTCAGAATGCGTGTCGGTATCAGTGTCTGCTACTTGGGATAGTGGGCGCTTCTGAGATCCAGAAGGGCCCTGTGATATAGTGAAAGGCAAGGATTGACTCCCTGTATTTTCCCTGGACTCCGCTTTGTTCAATCTCTTATGTAATAAAGTCACATTTGCATTTAAAACTTTCCACATATCCAACCAATCAGGTGTCGGCGTTGCCGAGGGAGACACCACACTCACTTGCTCTACCTCCTCCCTAGAAGAGCCTTCCGCTTCAGACATGCCGACACACGCATACCGACACCCCCATACACTCAGGGAAATATCTAATCTGGAGGCAGTCCCCCAATAAGGCCCTTTGGAGAGACAGAGAGAGAGTATGCCAGCACACACCCAGAGCCAATGACCCTGGAAAACAATTTCCCAGATCCACAGCGCTTTAATATTATTCAATATACACTCACTGCCAAATTAAGTGCCCCCCTCTTTTTAAGCCCTCTGTCACCGTGTTCAGCAGGGGAGAGTCCGGAGAGCCAGCTTCTCTGCAGTATGCTGTGGAGAAAATGGCGCTGGTCAGTGCTGTGGAATCAAGCTCCACCCCCTCAGCGGCGGGCTTCGGTCCCGCTCAAAAATACAATACTGGCGGGGGATTTGTATATATATTGCCTCCGCAGCCCATATATACTAAAATGCCAGCCTAGAGGTTTTATATTGCTGCCCAGGGCGCCCCCCCTGTGCCCTGCACCCATCCGTGCCTCAGTGTGTGTGTGTGGGAGCAACCTGAGTTACCTCAGTGAAGATCTGAAGTCTTCTGCCACCTGTGATGTCTTCTGTCTTCTAATACTCTCCCGGCTTCTATCTTCCGGCTCTGCAAGGAGGACGGCGGCGCGGCTCTGGGACGAACGGCGAGGGTGAGACCTGCGTTTCCGATCCCTCTGGAGCTAATGGTGTCCAGTAGCCTAAGAAGCAGAGTCTATCACTTAAGTAGGTCTGCTTCTCTCTCCTCAGTCCCACGACGCAGGGAGCCTGTTGCCAGCAGGGCTCCCTGAAAACAAAAAACCTAACAAAATTCTTTTAATCAGAGAAACTCAGGAGAGCTCCCCTGTAATGCACCCTATCTCCTCTGGGCACAGGATCTAACTGAGGTCTGGAGGAGGGGCATAGAGGGAGGAGCCAGTGCACACCCATTCTAAAGTTCTTTATAGTGCCCATGTCTCCTGCGGAGCCCGTCTATACCCCATGGTCCTTACGGAGTCCCCAGCATCCTCTAGGACGTAAGAGAAAAGGGAAATCAATTGAGGATGGCGGTGATTACACAGAAATAGATGGGGTGGGTGGCTCAAAGGCACATAGGGTGGTCAGAAGTACACAGGGTTAGGTGACTCAGAAGCACACATGGGATGAGGTGTCTGCGAACACAAGGGGAGGTGGGTTAAGATAAGCACATAGGGAAGACAGTTAGTGGCACACATGGAGAGGTGGGTGCCAAAGCTAATATGGGGAGCAGTTCAGTGGCACACATGGGTAGGTAGGTCAGCAGCACAGGGGGGTTAGAGGACAACTATGGGAGGTGGTAAGAGGCACACTAGTGAAGGTTCTGTGTGCCTCTAATACTGTACAAGCATGGGAGGAGGAAAATAATGGAGGAGAGTTGGGTGGGGACACATGTAAGTAGAAGGAGTGCATCAGCAGAGGTAGTCTCTAAAGTAAAGGGTCCTATGAGAGGGGAGCCAGGGGGGGGGGGGGGGGAAATAACTTCCATGCCCCCATATTATACTGGTTATATAGCCTCTACTGAACACTGTCTGTGACAGTTTGTCAGTGTGTCAGGCAGGGGTGCTGCACTAATAGCCCAAAAGCAATCTACTTCTTAGTCACAGAGGCAGTATCAGGGGAGGGGGCCTTCACTAGTTGTGCCGCCGAGATGAGGAGACGAGGTGCGGCTGCGGGAGAGAGTGCTGCGGGGCTCTGGCTGCCCTGTGTGAGGAGGATTGGGAGAGGGGGAAGCGCTGGCAGCAGGGCAGAGAGGAGGAAGCAGTGGGAGCTGCACGGTGGGATCTGCTGTAGCTGGGGTCCTGGTCTAATCACGGCTTCCGGTGCGGCGGCAGTGGGGGGGGGGGACCCGCCGCGGCCTGAGTGTGCCGCACACAGGGGGACCGGGCTAGCCAGCTCCCTGAGCAGTAGCGGGGATGGGAGCCGGGGAGCGCAGCACCGCAGATCAGATCGGAAGAGAGATCCGATCTGTGGTGTGGCAGGGGAGCCCGGGGTACGTACATGCAACCTGCGGCCCCACAGCCCCTGCAGCTATAGTGATCCTAAATGACAGGGGGGGCACGTGCCTGGGTGCAGGAATTATACGGCAATATAGATTGAAAAAAGAACTCAGCTGCGCAATGAAATTGGAAACATGAACAAAAACTGACGTATGCTGAGATAAATTATAAAGAAAATTTAATATGACAATAAAATAAATTTCATACAATAAAACATATAGTCTGGACTTAAACCTTATAAGGAAAATAGTAAAATATCCTGTACTGGATATCAGATAAAACAAGCACTTGTGGTGTGAGCAGTAACAATATGCAACATTTGTATCCAACAAGTAGAAACAGTATTGTATCCTGGATATGAATGAATTGTTAGAATGTGGAGTAATTCATAAGTTTTAAACTGGTAATTGCAGTTCCATGAATGTATTAATGGAGCTCCTTTATGTAGAAATGCTCCGATGTCAGATAAAGTCAAACTTACCTCTCCCGTAGGCTGGTTTCTAACCGAGCTTTCATCGGTTTGATTATCCTGCATTGCCCACCACGTAGCTGTCACTGGGAGGGAGAGTGCAAAGCTTGCACCGGGCGGAGTCCTACACAGAGACGCTGCTGGAGGTATGAAGGAGCCACTATGGAGACTGAGTTGTCAATGCTGCTCGGCAGGCCTCAATGTCAGCTGCAGCGTGCAGAGAATAATATACCACTGCAGGGGCTGCAAGGCCAATATCGGTCTCTTAGTATAGATGAAAGTGCTTGTCATGCTAAATGCTTGTTAGGCAGAGTGTAGAAGTCCAGTTCGTAAAAAAAGAATTGAGGAGTTCTATCCGGTTTCGTCACGCTCCACGTGACTTTCTCAAACTGTTTATACGGCAATATCACTGAAATTATATGCCAGTATCACAGGAATTATACAGCAATATTACAGGAATTATACAGCAATATCACTGGAATTATACGGCAATATCACAGGAATTATACAGCAATATCACTGAAATTATATGCCAGTATCACAGGAATTATACAGTAATATCACTGGAATTATACGGCAATATCACAGGAATTATACGGCAATATCACTGGAATTATACGCCAGTATCACTGGAATTATACGCCAGTATCACTGGAATTATACGCCAGTATCATGGGAATTATACGTCAGTATCACAGGAATTATACAGCAGTAACACTGGATATATGGCAGCAGAGGACACTACCACTGTGACTTGCCACAGGACTGATGCTGCACAAGAGAGACACTACCCTTGGTCTGATACAAGACAAAAAAAGGATTTGGTGCCGCACAGGACTACAATTAATCTTTTTGTAACGGGCTCTTTATCAAATTTGTCCCTTGTAACCAACAGTGCATTTGCATGAGAGATGCCTGTAAACGGTATTCAAGGAGTTATTGTTGTTGGTGGTGCACCCAGAGTCAAAAGTACATGGTAATGTTTGGAGAGGGAAAGAGAGACTCTGTGTTGGGGCACGCTTAAATAAAACTTAACTTTTATTTAGAATAAGATAAGAATGTAGTACATTGACAGACACACACATACAAACATATATAAGGTTCTAAAAGAGGAGGAAAAGAGGGAATCTAGACCTCTATCTACTATTATCATAGGAATCTAAAGGTAGACTCTGAAGAAATATGAAAATTAAAGATTACAAATAAGAATAAATATTCTCAAGTGATATAAATGAGGTGACAGTGACACCTAAGATGAAAATATCAAAGATTAGTTTCCACATAAAGAAGAAAAAAGATTTCAAATATAAATCACAATGGCATTTATTATAACAACAATTTCTTTATAGACTAAAATTATAGGTCCGTTGACCAATGCCAATTGTGATGAATATATTCTGGTATCCTAGTAAGAGGTAATTTGCTGATTCTAGATTACTGATCAATGTAAGGAGAAAATTGCAAAATGTGTGCAAGTCTGAGGTCAAATGTGCAATAGAGTCAATAATTGCTCCAACACTTTGGTTTTGCATACATAGATAAGAATATAACAATATTAACAGGTGATTGATACGATTAACAAGTCTGAGATCAGACAATTAGAAAAGGAAAAAAGGTATGAAATCAGTAGGGTCAAAGGTTGCTCCAACACTTCTGCTTTTCACATAGGGATAAAGATATCTATTACTGCACCTAAGATTCCCTAGTATACCCCTTTTCCACTAGCTGTTTTTACCCGTGTTTTTGCACAGGGGCGCGCATCGACACTGATTTTTAGTAGGTGGAAACGGGTCAACACGGGTTGAGTGACCCGGGAACCCAACCCGGCTATTTACCTGGGTAGAACACGGTAATGACACGGATAGCGGTGCAGTGGAAACGGTCATTACACGTGTTTTCAGACCCGAGTAACGCTCTGAGACGCTGATTGGCTGCTTCTGGGGCACTGGAAGATGATGTCATCCCTGGGAGACACGCTGGGCACATGCAGGCACCGCAGCAGCAAACAACACTACGCTGGGCACATGCAGGCATTGAGGCAGCTTGCAAACAAAACACTCTGAAGTCGCGCTGGGTACATACAGATATTTTTATTGCAGCAGCTTCCAAACAAACAGACAATATACAGCAGCAGAAGCTCCAGCACAGCAACATGGCTAGCCATACCTGGTCAGACACAGAGATCAAAGAGCTGCTTAATATTCGGGGAGAGGAAGAAATAAGAAGGCAGGTGACTGGAACAGTTAAGGATGCTATCGTCTACAAGAACATATCCCTTATGCTGGCAGAAAGGAGCATCCAAAAAACCCAGCAACAAGTCGTTAACAAATTGAAGGCACTACGTAGACAATTCACCAAAGTACATGACCATAACCGCAAGAAAAGTGGTGCTGGGCGTATGGAATGGCCATATTATGACCTATGCTATAGTGTCTTCGGCAAAACTGCGATAACAAATCCCATAGCACTATCGCCATCCAGCTCTGCCAGTCGCCAGATGTCAGTCGACGAGGACTGTGACGAAACACAGCACAGCCTTCCCAGCTCACAATGCAGCCCATCATCCCCGCTGCTTATATCGGACAGCAGTTTCGAAGACTCGACCGTCAATGATGATTCCATCAGTTCCACTATTGAGGACGCACCACAGTCTCAGGCGGAGACGTCGCAACCCCCCAAGACCACGACTTTGCGCTCAAATAGTAAGTATTACCATTACAAATACAGTTGCAGCAGTCCCTATATGTAAAGGCATGGTAATGTTGCAGAGTATAGCTAGTGTGCAGGTGGGAGAAGGCCACAAACACGTATATGCTACCACTGCTATTTTTTAATAGAATCATGGTAATGTTGCAGAGTATAGCTAGTGTGCAGGTGGGAGAAGGCCACAAACACGTATATGCTACCACTGCTATTTTTATATTGTTGCTTACATTCTGTTTCATCTCCTTCACAGTCTACAACGTTCCACAGCGGAAAAAGAAACTGAACAAAACAGAACAAACGGTCAAAGCAGTGAAGTCCATTATCGTGGATCACCTGCGTGAGGCAGATAGTGAGCTCAATGCCCAGGAAGATGCACGGCTTGAGAGATTTCTTGCGTCAGAAAAAGAAATGCATCAAACTTTTATGAGTCAGTTAATGACCATGCATGATAGGCAGATGACATTTTTTGAACGCACGTTTGCACGTACCATAGGGAATACCACACAAACACAACAGCAAGACACAGCCTACCCACAGCACCCATATGGTCCATACAATTATGAGCCTCCCTCAAATCCCCCAACACAAATCCCGCAATCCTCAGAATTTCGGGTATATAGACAACTGCCTTAGAGCAGCGGGTTATAAAACAATGTTTGTGTTTTAAGGTTCTGTTTGCACTGTATCCTCAACCCTGATACCTACAAATGCAAACATTATTTTGATTTTACAGAGTGCCCTGTTGGCACTTTAAACTTTTATATTGTTACCTCAGAAAATGGGCAGTGGGATCCAGATATTGGGGCTACCTTTTTATATTGTTACCTCAGAAAATGTGCGGCAGTGTGATCCAAATATTGGGGGTAACCCGATACCTGCCAAACCAAACATTAGGGGTTTTTTTTTACAGAGTGCCCTGTTTGCACTTTACTCTTTTACCTCAGGGCAGGTGTCTTCACCATGTGGCCCTCTAGCTGTTGTGGAAACACATAGCAACACATGCTGGTACATGTTGTTCCACAACAGCTGGAGGGACACATGTTGAAGACCCCTTGCGTTATGTGGAATTTTACAGTGACATGTTTGCACTTAAATATTTTATATTGTTACCTCAGAAAATGTGTGCCAACTGTTTAAAAGAAAAAATATAATAACAACTTTTGAACCAAATTTTTATAACTGAAAAACGAAATAAACAAAAATTGTTTGCACACAAAAACTTGTCTGTCTTCTCTACTGCAACATTGTTTGAAGATTAGCTGCAATGGTGGCCCTTATGCACTCGCTGGCAGCGTCATGCCCCCCCACCAAGCCTGGTGCATCATGTACAGCGACCCCCGCCCCATGATCATGTATATTCCACTCGGGGAGAAAGTTTTCCTTTTGAATCTCACATATGTTATGGAGAATGCAGCAGGCCGCTACTATATATGGCATTATTTTCAAGTCCACATCATTCCTCTTCATGAGGCAGCGCCAGCATCCTTTTAAACGCCCAAACGCATTCTCCACTGCCATACGGGCCGAACTTAGGGCATGGGTATATGATGTCTGTTCGGGGGATAAGTGAACATGCTGGGTGTAGCCCTTCATTAGCCAGCGCTGTAATGGGTATGCTGCATCACCAATGAGATGGACCGGGATGTCCACACCATGTACGATCACCGATTTCTGTTAATAAAACATTAATATTATTACAGGGGTAAAACTTGACTATTGGTTTAAGGGCGAACATTTCAGTTTAAGTAGTAAATAATCTTACCTCTCGAGGGAAAAGCCATCCACCAAGCTTGTCCTCAGCAATACTGTAAAGATCAGAGTTGGCAAGAACCCTTGCATCATGTGACCGTCCGGGGCACCCTATGAAGACATCTGTGAAACTAAAAAATAAGAATTTACTCACCGGTAATTCTATTTCTCGTAGTCCGTAGTGGATGCTGGGGAATCCGTAAGGACCATGGGGAATAGACGGGCTCCGCAGGAGACTGGGCACACTATAAGAAAGATTTGGTACTACCTGGTGTGCACTGGCTCCTCCCTCTATGCCCCTCCTCCAGACCTCAGTTAGGATACTGTGCCCGGAAGAGCTGACACAATAAGGAAGGATTTTGAATCCCGGGTAAGACTCATACCAGCCACACCAATCACACCGTATAACTCATGATATTAAACCCAGTTAACAGTATGAAATATAACTGAGCCTCTCAACAGATGGCTCAACAATAACCCTTTAGTTAGGCAATAACTATATACAAGTATTGCAGACAATCCGCACTTGGGATGGGCGCCCAGCATCCACTACGGACTACGAGAAATAGAATTACCGGTGAGTAAATTCCAATTTTCTCTGACGTCCTAGTGGATGCTGGGGACTCCGTAAGGACCATGGGGATTATACCAAAGCTCCCAAACGGGCGGGAGAGTGCGGGTGACTCTGCAGCACCGAATGAGAGAACTCAAGGTCCTCCTCAGCCAGGGTATCAAATTTGTAGAATTTAGCAAACGTTTTTGCCCCTGACCAAGTTGCAGCTCGGCAAAATTGTAAAGCCGAGACCCCTCGGGCAGCCGCCCAAGATGAGCCCACCTTCCTCGTGGAATGGGCTTTCACTGATTTAGGATGCGGCAATCCAGCCGCAGAATGCGCCAGCTGAATTGTGCTACAAATCCAGCGAGCAATAGTCTGCTTAGAAGCAGGAGCACCTATTTTGTTGGGTGCATACAGGATAAAAAGCGAGTCAGTTTTCCTGACTCCAGCCGTCCTGGAAACATAAATTTTCAAGGCCCTGACTACGTCCAGTAACTTGGAATCCTCCAAGTCCCTAGTAGCCGCAGGCACCACAATAGGTTGGTTCAAGTGAAAAGCTGATACCACCTTAGGGAGAAACTGGGGACGAGTCCTCAATTCTGCCCTATCCATATGGAAAATCAGATAAGGGCTTTTACATGACAAAGCCGCCAATTCTGACACACGCCTGGCCGAAGCCAAGGCCAATAACATGACCACTTTCCACGTGAGATATTTCAGATCCACGGTTTTAAGTGGTTCAAACCAATGTGATTTTAGGAAACTCAACACCACATTGAGATCCCAAGGTGCCACAGGAGGCACAAAAGGGGGCTGAATATGAAGCACTCCCTTTACAAAAGTCTGAACTTCAGGCAGTGAAGCCAGTTCTTTCTGGAAGAAAATCGACAGAGCCGAAATCTGGACCTTAATGGAACCCAATTTTAGGCCCATAGTCACTCCTGACTGTAGGAAGTGCAGAAAACGACCCAGCTGAAATTCCTCTGTAGGGGCCTTCCTGGCCTCACACCACGCAACATATTTCCGCCAAATGCGGTGATAATGGTTTGCGGTTACTTCTTTCCTGGCTTTTATCAGCGTAGGAATGACTTCCTCCGGAATGCCCTTTTCCTTTAGGATCCGGAATTCAACCGCCATGCCGTCAAACGCAGCCGCGGTAAGTCTTGGAACAGACAGGGCCCCTGCTGTAGCAG